>NC_084556.2:29655000-29677500 GCF_033978685.3 Nerophis lumbriciformis
TTGCCATCTAGTGGAGGAGCAATTCATTGTTCCGCCTGTCTCTGTGTGTCACTGGCATTGATAGATGAACAAAGATACATTTATTATAATACTTTTCAAACCAATTAAGTGAAATTGCAACCCCGAGAGGGACAAGTGGTAGAAAATTGATGGATAAATTCCCTTGGTACACCTGATAACTACACTACACCCACTTATCTCATATCGTTTTACACACATCAGCCTTTTGAGTAATAATCAGCTAAAAAAAAAAATTGCCATGTAGCCTTCTTTCTACAAAATGGCAGGTTGTATGCGTTTACTGAAAGGCGAGTGAGACAAAAAGCCACTTCAAACCTATTACTACATGTCAGTCAATATCTTGATTGTTTAATATCCCTATCATCGTACCATATGCTGATCATTCAGTATTAGAGATGTAACAATAAACAATATTAATATCAGTAAAACTCCTGACGGTTAGTGTTACAGTTTTAAAATTACATTGTTCGAAAAAGCGTGATTGATTACCACACAGACTGACTGGCACCAGCTCATATATAATGCTTATATAAAACAAGAGACGTTGACGTCTTTCCACATTAAGAAACGACATACCCTAATCTGAATTTATACAAACACATTGCTGTCCGAGCAACTAAACGATTCAGTTGTGCACATTGAACCTACAAGCTGTGCTCTTTAAGGGCAGAGTGATGGTTTTATAGAATACGATGCGGAGGTGTTTTTATGGTGTGTTCAAGGACTGCTGAACAGAGTAGGATGCCACAACGCCTGCCAAATATAATGAATAATAATAATAGATTATATTTGTTATGCAATTTTCATTTAAATACATCTTAAAGTGCTACAGTCCAAAGCAATATTTAAAACAATAAAATCTAAAAAAAATACTAAGACTTAAACACTATCAGTGAAGCATAAGAAACACAAAATATGCAAAGTCGTGGGTTTTCTAACGATGTCTATGTATTTTAGTTATTTAAAAAAAAAAAATAAGTTGGTCAAAAGATTTCAGTGTGTTTGTACTTTTGGAGCACATCCAACAATACCGCGATAATAATAACCGTGATATGAAATTTCCATTTAGTTACATCCCTAGTAAGTATACAACAC
The DNA here is from genome assembly GCF_033978685.3 of Nerophis lumbriciformis. Classification (NCBI taxonomy): domain Eukaryota; kingdom Metazoa; phylum Chordata; class Actinopteri; order Syngnathiformes; family Syngnathidae; genus Nerophis; species Nerophis lumbriciformis. Next base: position 29,656,117 of record NC_084556.2, read on the forward strand.
CACCTTGAACCCAGCAACCACCTAAGTGCTTAAAACAATTAACTCAAAATTGATTGAGTTTAGTTTGCAATGTGGAAATTTGTTGGATGAGCTCAGCTAGTTTACGTTTCTGAAAACATGTAAAGTTGACTAATGATAGCCTCAGGATATCAGATGTTTGTCGGTAATACTTATGTATGTGTTTCCAGGCTGCAGGTACACATGTTGAATGGTGCTCTACTGGCTTTAATGTTCCCCGTAGTCAACACCAGACTGGTAAGTACCCCCTGTGCTCTTGTTTTTTTCTTTCTGAGCTACACAAGGATAATTGTCTTGTTTATTGACTGTTTAATGTTACTAATTTAGTGAAGGTGTAATAAACTTCATCAACATGAAAGAGTTCACAACATTAGGTATAGAGGTACCTGTAATTAAGAGTGTTTTGAAATAAGAGCTGTCTAACAGCTCAATGTTATGCTTTTAGTTGCAATGAAAATTTTCAGTTACAAGCATACCCGCCGTTAGTTAGCGTAGCAAATACCACAGTGAACCTCGTAAGATCTGCCCAAAGTAAATAAATAAATAAATGGGTTATACTTGTATAGCGCTTTTCTACCTTCAAGGTACTCAAAGCGCTTTGACAGTATTTCCACATTCACCCATTCACACACACATTCACACACTAATGGCGGGAGCTGCCATGCAAGGTGCTAACCAGCAGCCATCAGGAGCAAGGGGTGAAGTGTCTTGCCCAAGGACACAACGGACGTGACTAGGATGGTAGAAGGTGGGGATTGAACCCCAGTAACCAGCAACCCTCCGATTGCTGGCACGGCCACTCTACCAACTCCGCGCGGCCACTCTACCAACTTCGCCACGCCGCCCCTGTATCTGGTATCTGGTATCAGTATCTGGTCTTACTCGCTAGCATTAGCTTACAGCTTGAGATCGACATAACTTTGTTTTACAACTGTCAGAAGAAGGAAAGTTGGTGAGAAGAACAGACTAGAAGATATTAATTTAATTTAAAAAAATAAATCATGACATGCTATCAAAAACAGGGCCATAGCACTTCTAGTGTGCACCAATCTGAAGCAGAATGAGTAACACCAGCCAAGAATGTTAAAATAATATCTAAATGTTATCCATAAAAACATGCAAAAGCTGTTCATGGTGTGTTTGATGGAGAAAAAGCTGGAATGAGATACCAAAGAAGTCCACTCTTTAAGGTAAATGCTGTACAATATAATTACATTACATTACGTTGTGTACGGAAAGTATTTAGACTCCTTTAAATTTAACACTTTTCCAAATATTGCAGTTGTCTGCTAAAATCATAAACATACCTGTATTTTTTTTTCTCATTGATATACACACACTGCATCCAATTTCTTTACCCATTTACATGTTATATCTACTTAACCATGGAATGTTTAGAATTAAACTATAAACACATGTAGTATTAGGTAAGTAAAAAAACATATTAGTTTACCAACATATGTTTATTTCCATAATTGTTTGCCCCAAGTGTTTTTGGCTAAATACAAAACTTTTGAATGAGTGAATAATGTTATAGTAGCCACATAGTGTAAATATGGCCCATCACTAGAAGCCAAATACCAAATACATTTCGGACCGTAGGATGCAGCGGATTATAAGGTGCACTGCTGATGAGCGGGTCTATTCAGGTCTTGTTTAATACAAAAGGCGCACCAGATTATAAGACACATTAAAAGGGTCATATTAGGATTTTTTTCCTGAATTTAAAACACTTCTTTGTGGTCTACATCAGTGGTCCCCAACCTTTTTGGAACCGCGGACCGGTCAACGCTTGAAAATTTGTCCCACGGACCGGGGGGGTTGTCATAAAAAAATACAATCATGAGTGCTTACGGACTGTATCCCTGCAGTCTTGTGTTTTTTATGTTGATTTAATAAAAATCTGCCCGGTACCAATCGATCCACGGACCGGTACCGGGCCGCGGCCCGGTGGTTGGGGACCACTGGTCTACATAACATGTAATGGTGAGTTCTTTAGTCAAAATGTTGCATAGATTATGTTTTACAGACCGCTATCTGGGCGTTTCTTCAGAATGTGCCATTTTGTGGGCAGTCTTATTTACGTAGCTCCACTTCGACGGCGTTTTCTCTCCGTCATCTTTGTTGTACCGGTATTTTATATTAGAAATGGCAACCGGGTAGGATAAATGCCCCACAACAAGAGGATGGAGAAAAAGAAGGAGCTCATTGACTACAGCGATGGCGCGTACTACAATGGCGGATTTGCGTCAATTTTCAGGACTAATGCAGAGCCCAAATACACATCAGCAGGTACTAATAAGTAAGAAAAGTTGGTTTTGTATAATATTGTGAAACAAAACGCCAGATGATGTCTCCTAATAGGTGCCATTTTGGGGTCTTTATACACACACAATAATAATACCCTTACAGGCCTCGAATTTTAACTGTTTAGGGTCAAGGCAAGTGTTTCCTTAAAGGAAGGCTCATATTTTAGGGCACCAAGGCAAGCATTATTTTCTTTCAAAGCAGGGGCTCCAAATCATGCGTGTGGGTGTGTGTGTGTGTGTGTGTGTGTGTAAGAATTTTGAAAGATGGCACCTGATGGCCATAAGACGTAACTGCACTTTTTGTTCATATATATAAAAAAGTGTTCATGTATGAGATCTAGTGGCAAAGTAATAATTAAGATTATTGTTATCAATATTGAAATCATGATTACTGATTGCTAGGTAAAGCAGTGTTGGGGTGTGAACGTAATACAATCATGTAGTTTGTAATGTCTAATAAAAAGGCTATAGCTTAACGTTATCCATATATCTAAAGACAAATATTAGTTTTTGTATTCTTTTTTGATATCAACTTGTCAGCTTTTTGTCCTTACATGATGCCTTTATCTCTGCTTACATTTTAATAGAGGGAATTTTTTGTTTTGTTTTGTTTATATGTTATGTACATTAATATGTACATGTAGATGCTGTATCGGGACAGATCCATTAGGAGTATAAGGAGAAATATGTCATATAGGAATTCACTATACACAATAAAACATTAACAAAATGCTGTGTCAAATTAATGTTTTTTGAAGTAATACCTCTGTGACATGAAAAAAACACAAGTAATGTAAAAAAAACAAAAAAACATGGCGTTTACTCAAAATAAAACACAAAGCAGTTTGGCTAAAGAAGATGAAGTCTAGTAAACAAGCTTTGTTCTTCTCCAACGCCTCCCTAGTGGTTCAGTACAACAGTTTGACCAACAATGACAAAAACAGGAGTGATACCTCTCGCATTGAATATACAATCTTCACAGCCTGTGTTCAATTCATTGAGATGACAAAACATTTTAGCTAGTATTGATGTTATTTGAACACCGATACAGTGAGCATCCCTGTCAACAAACTAAACACTTTATAAACAAGTTGTGACAACATTCACGACACATCGCCTGCTGCATGTTTCCTCCTTTCCTTAACTCTCAGTCACAGCAGCTGATGGACGCTGTATTGAGAAAATAAAAGCAACATCAAATAGTTTTTCTCCTTCGCTGTATACTTTTAGTGAGGGGACAAGTGCGTCCATCTCCAATAATGTCCACACCTGTCGCCATCTAACAGCAGTGCGCTGTTATACGCACGCCGAGAAGCGAGGGGAAAATGACGTTAAACCAAGCGCTTGGCTCCGTTAACTCCGAGGGGAAATCTCTGGAGCAAAGTCTGTGTTGTTTGTCCGCCATGATTATCAAGTCAAACGACGCTAGTGCACATGCGCCTGACTTCATGTTGCCTAAAATGCATTAGTAAATGAAGTTTTTTCGGTAATTAAAAAATTAGCTGGTATTACTAACCATCTGGAATTTAATCACAAATGATCATTATACCGTTTACCGTTACATCCCTAGTCCATTAACAAGTAAAAAGTCAAGGGCCGTCACGGCATGTTCTTGCCGCCAATGCTGGTCAATTTTTTAGGGCATTACGGCAAACGACGAGGGCGGTCGCTGCATTCGAGCCCTGACCATACGTTGAACCACAGTACGTCTGACTACAGTAGCTGTAATGCACGGACAATCCAGCAAGCGGTGCTGTTTCGTAGCTTACCAAAGTCAGACCAGAACATTGTGACAAACTTTTGAGCGCCGTATGTGATGTTTCTATTCTCAATAATGTATCAAAGTTTTGGGCTTGTTTGCTAGCGTCATTTATTGAACAGGTGTCCGCCTGCTGTCCACACGTATCTCTTATGTGTGACTGCCATCTACCAGTCACACTTATTACCCCATATACCAAATAAAATTGCTTCGAGGTCGGTAAGCACAGCCGGAAATAGTCCGTACATTAGGTGCACCGTCGATTTTTGAGAAAATGAAAGGATTTTAAATACGCCTTATTGTCCGAAAAGTACGGTAGTTGGATTGATCTTCTCTCATATGGGTACACTTTTCTTTTACCTTTGAATAATCAGCAAGACTGACTTTCCTCCTCTGTGTTGTCTTCAGCTGCCATTTGAGAAAGAAGTCTATTACATCCAGCACTCCATGCTCTACCTGGTGCCAGTCTACCTTTTCAGGAAAGGAGGTAAGGTGTTGGTTTACACCTGTATCGTCTCGTTGCTGGTTCTAGACCAGTGGTTCTTAACCTGGGTTCGATCGAACCCTAGGGGTTCGGTGAGTCGGCCTCAGGGGTTCGGCGGAACCTCCGCCGCGGATGTCAAGACACACCCGACTCAACGTGTAAATAAAAACTTCTCCCTATCGGCGTATTATGGATACCCCCAAACAATGTTCCCTCTAATTTTCCATATGTGTGAGCAAACGCAAAAACTCCTTGAGCATTCAGTGGAACACATGTGAGCGATGTTACACGTGCACATGCACTGTGGCCACACCAGCAGCACACCTGTCCCAAACCTGACTAAATAACAAGTTAAATGTTTTATTATTATAATCAAATGACAGCAGTCATTTCCATGAGATTATTTTCTAATATAAATATGTTGGCCCTATTACAATGACAATAACAAAAAATATTGTTTTTCATGAGCTGTGTACTAGTATTGTATGTCTGGGTGGGGTTCCTGCTTTGGAAATAATGTGTACTCCTTTCAGATATCGCATTTAGTTCCCACTAAAACATTCACATGTTACACAATAAGATGCAAACATGGGATCGTGTGTACATTCCTGTAACTTTGTTTATAAAATATATCTTTATTAGTATTTCTTTAATATAATAACATAATTTCATGGTTAATATTTATAAATTAAGATAAAATTAGGAACAAAAACATTTTATTGTTCACTAAAGAAGGGTTCGGGGAATGCGCATATGAAACTGGTGGGGTTCGGTACCTCCAACCAGGTTAAGAACCACTGCTCTAGACTTTGTCGTCTTCCTACTTGGAAGGAAAGGTTTTCAGACATAGTGCATCATTTAAAACTCCACTTGTCCACTAGTTCTCCTCCACCCCTTTTATTTGCCTTTAATTAAACTTTAGGTGGGCCCAATTAACATGATGGCCTGTTTGTAAGGAGCGAGAACTTAAATGTGCACTAATAGCACTCCTAATAACAGCTCTTTGTGTCACCTAATTGCATTTGCAAGAAAGAAGTGGTATTGGGAAATATCTGTCTAGATATCACAATCAGGGAATTAGAGGAACACAAGCAAAATATTCACCATATTGTTCAGTGTAAGTTATTGAGAAGTTGTAAAGAAAGCATACTCTGCTCGGTACTTTTGAAACCGTATTAGTGCTCAAATGGTGGCTAACCTGGTACTTAAAAAAGGAAAAACAAATATATTTTGTCTGAAAATAATTTTGTGACATGCAAGTTAATCATAATTTTAAATGAAATACTTCAATAATACAGATTAAATTAAAAATAAGAAATATATATTCCCCAATATACAATGTACTTCCTAAGAAGGCTGAGAAAATTTGGCATGTCACCCAAAATTCTCAGCAACTTCTATAGAAGTACGGTTGAGAGTGTCTTTACCAGCTCAATCACGGTCTGGTATGGAAACTGCACTGCTAAGGACAGGAAGGTGCTCCAGCGAGTGATTAAAACTGCTCAGTACATATCAGGAGCAGCCTTCCCCTCCCTACAGGACATGTACTCTACCAGGGCCACCAGGAGAGCACACAACATCATAAACACACACCCAGCACAGTCCCTTCAGCCTCCTACCATCAGGCAGACGATACAGGAGCCTGAAATCCAGGACTACGAGACTGACAAACAGTTTCTACCCACAGGCCATCAGGCTTGTGAATGCTAGCTTGTGAATGCTAGCTACACCCCCCCCCCCTTTTTACTTTTATCTTTTTGAACAAAAGACAGCTACCATGACCACCCCCGAACTGTGAACCATCACTGTAGACACTTTTCACTTTTGATTCACTTTAACTGCTACTCTGACCAAATGTCACCTCCATATTTATACTGTTGACTGTCAATCAGAATGTGCAATAATGTTATGTTACTTACTGTGCCTTGTATATACATTTTTATTTTTATTTTTATTTTAGCTAAGTACCGTGTGACTTGTTGAAGGGTGGACTAGCAAAGTAAGATTTTCATTGTACGGCAAACTGTCTGTTTAACTGTGCATATGACAATAAACAATCTTGAATCTTGAATATAAAAATAAAATACCGCGAAGTGGCAAAAGTTTGCAGAAAAAAGTAAAAAATTAATCATGAAATGAGGGCAACAAGCCCTCAAAACGGACGAATGAGCTCTTATGCCGGAATTTGTCAGAAAGTGATGGCAACAAAACAATTGGGGGAAAAACTCCACTTCAAGATGTTCAGTATCTTTTGAGTTCATTTCTCTCTCTCTCTCTCTCTCTCTCTCTCTCTCTCTCTCTCTCTCTCTCTCTCTCTCTCTCTCTCTGTCTCTCTCTCTCTATCTATATATATATATCTATATATATATAATATTATTTAGCTCATTCACCTAAGAGACTAGACGTATAAGATCTCATCGGATTTAGCGATTAGGAGTGACAGATTGTTTGGTAAACGTATAGCATGTTCTATATGTTATAGTTATTTGAATGACTCTTACCATAATATGTTACGTTAACATACCAGGCACGTTCTCAGTTGGTTATTTATGAGTCATATAACGTACACTTATTCAGCCTGTTGTTCACTATTCTTTATTTATCTTAAATTGCCTTTCAAATGTCTATTCTTGGTGTTGGGTTTTATCAAATGAATTTCCCCCAAAAATGCGACTTATACTCCGAAAAATACGGTGTGTGTGTGTGTGTGTATATATATATATATATATATATATATATATATATATATATATATATATATATATATATTATATGTATGTGTGTGTATATATATATATATGTATGTGTGTGTATTAGAGATGCGCGGATAGGCAATTTATTTCATCCGCAACCGCGTCAGAAAGTCGTCAACCATCCGCCATCCACCCGATGTAACGTTTGATCAGAACTGCACCCGCCCGCCATCCGCCCGCACCCGCCCGAAGTTTTATTTACGGAGGCAATAATTGAGCATGGATTTCCAATCGCACTGGCTGATCACATGGGACAGTTAAATGTTTGTAATGCAACCTTTAAAAATCATTACGCGGTGATCGCGGTCCCAAAAATAAACTTTTCTTGCATGATAATGTCCAGAAAAATTCGCTTTATATTACTATAGAGTCCTTTTAACGAATGAGTTTGATGGTTTATCACAAACCTTAAATGAAAGAAGTCCTTTGTTCTCCTGCACCATGCATGCACTTTGGCTTTGCTTCGTGTTTGGTGCGCAATCCTGTCGGCTGTATTTCACAGCACGACATACTGTTAAAAGTGTTTATACTATTTATGCTTTCAAGTCCAAGTTGAAGAAATCTTGTTAAATGTTGACAGCATAACTACCAAAATACAGAAGTATGTCCTTAATATTTTTGCAGTGCTATTTCTGTTGAAAAGTTCAAATGATTACATTAGAGATGTGATGTGCCACTTTTCAAGTGTCTGATGGCTTAAATTAATTTTCATTAATTTTTCATATTTTGAATTCTTTTGAAAGGCTTACAAAAAAACTACATTTGAATTGTAATTCCATGCTATTGACAGGACTATTAATTTTAATGAAGTTAGCTTACCATGTTTACACTATGATAATTGTGATAGAAATGTGAATTTTAGGCACAGAATATTTTTTACAATTGAACAAGGCAGTAGATTATACAAGCTTGGACAGAAAGTTAATAATGACACCAATTTTTTTTTTTAATGGAATTGTTTAGTACTGTTTTACCATTTGTTTACTGTAAAAAGTGTTTATACTGTTTATACTTTCAATTAACAAATTGAAGTCTTGTGAAAGGTTGACAGGATAACTGGCATTAACTGTCAAAATAATTTCAAACTATTGAAGTTAGCTTACAGAATAAACATGCCAATCAACCCATATGATTTTTGCTGTAATATTTTTGTTTTGAAAAGTCACTGTGACTGATAGAAAAGTGATGGTTTTAGCAACATTTTAACCTGTCTGAATGCTAATAATCATTTTGCGTCGGGGGGCGAAGCCCTGAACCCTCCACCAGGACTTTGTCCTGGACCTACCGGGGCCTGCGGCCCTTGGACCCTGGCTACTAGGTTTTTCTGATTTCAAAAGTTGGCAGGTATGGTGAGGTTATAAAGCTTTTGCCTGTTAAAGAAAGGAGACTGATCCAATGCAGCACAGACTTTCGCGTGCCACGCTGTCACGACCCAGACGCACACCAGTGCGCAATCATATGGGAGCCGCGCTGAGCGCACCTCCAAGCGCGTCTCGCTGCCGGCGACGGCCAGGTATGGGCCCACGCTCCAGCGCCATCCATTTTCAGGGCTAGTTGATTCGGCAGGTGGGTTGTTACACACTCCTTAGCGGGTTCCGACTTCCATGGCCACCGTCCTGCTCTCTATATAAACCAGGGTGAGCCCCACCCCTTTCGTGAGCGCACTGCGCGCGGAGTGACCCCTGTTACGCGCCCCCGGCAACAGGGGTGGCGGGCAGGTAAGCTGCGCGGGCGGAGCGCGCGGAGTGACCCATGTTACGAGCCCCCGGCCACGGGGGTGGCGGGCAGGTATGCTGCTTACCTGCTGCGCGTGACGCCGGCCGCGGCGAAGGCGGACAAGGCGGGGTGTCGGTGCGGTGGGCGCGGTAGTGACCCTGGACGTGCGTCGGGCCCTTCTCGCGGATCGCCTCAGCTACGGCTCCCGGTGGGGCCCTCTCGGGGGAAGGGGCCTCGGTCCCGGACCCCGGCGAGGCGTCCCTTCTCCGCTCCGTAAAAGTGTCCATCTCTTTTCTTTTCTTTTCTTCTGTTGTGGCATATGCAGCAGGTGCCTGCTCGTTTTTCGTATGTGGGTAACAACATTTAACTATGTATATATATTTCCGAATTGGTTTAACTGCCACCCACAAAAAAAAAAATTAAAAAATAAAAAAATAAAAATATCTAATTAATCCGCCCGACCCGACCCGCGCGCGGATAAAATCTTTTTTTTTTTAATTTCATCCGCCCGATCCGCGGATAATCCGCGGACTCCGCGGTTGTGCCCGCAAACCGCGCATCTCTAGTGTGTATATAGAGAGTCCATTTTATTTTTATATTTGTTTACAAAATGTAGCATAATTAACATTTCTTGACCTTCCAATTTCAAGGGTAAAATTCTATACTGATGAGAAAGGTTTATTGCGTTAGAAAGGGTTACTTGCATTATTATTACTGTATTGTATATTATGATTACATTAGTGCTTAATTTGGTCTCAAAATAATGCATGTTGACAATAACATTGTATATTGGTCATTATTTGTGTTACATTATATCATCCAGCAATATTTGTTATGGACCCTAGCCGAGTTGTGTAATTTAGTTATTCAGAATTCTGGTGTTTGTGAATGCACCTCACCAAGAGTCTGATTAGTTCATTATGAGGAAGTTTTGTGGAGTTGGAGAAATGTGTGTGTATGGGTGCGTTTAGAATACAATGTTGCAACTGGTCACTGCTGTTGGCATTTTAAGGTCAGCAATAAAGTTCAAAAAGAGCTTCGGTATTAAAACTTTGGACAACCCTGGTCTCGGCACCAATGCGAAACCCACTGCATCTTACTCACAGCTGTCCCTAATATATTGTTTTTTTCTGATTTGACAACACATGACGAGCAGTGGCAGTTAGCTAGTTGTCTCATTGTTTAGTAGCGTTTGGATCAGCACACTGTATTGTTTGTATTCTTAAGCCAGTATGAAAGAAGGAAATGTAATACTTTCCTGCAGTGCTACTCTCTTATGAGCCACTAGTGAGCAAACAGGAAAAGCCCGTTCGACACCACATCCTCTGGCTACCACTGCAACGAAGTGTTACATGTCTTTATAAACTGGTCAGAAATGGGAAGAATCAACATTCTTTTGTTCCATCAGTTCTGACTTATCCAATAGTCTGGTGTATTTGTTGCAAGGAACATCATGTGGTTGCATTTGCACAATTCAACATGTCTAACAAGGAGTCTATTGAATTCTTCCTATCTATTACTTCTATTATCTATTACCGATTAATCATTCATACCTTATCTTATATGTAATTTGCTTGCATTTAGTCATTTTCTTCACTTCTTATGTAAGACAAAGGGAAGGGTTTGGGGAAAAAAATATCAAGAAGCAAAAAAATGTTTGAAAAAAAAATGCTCTGTAGCCTGTGCAGTGTTAAGGAAAAGTAAGAAATATGTTGCAAATAAGAATAAAATATGATTGATGTAATTCCCAATACCTTTTTTTCACTTTACAAATTTGTGTTTATTAGTGTGTGCTTTTCTTCTTAGGTGTGTACAAGCCTGAGCCCCTGGGGGACATGTGGTGGGGGCTGCTCGCCACCGGCATCCTCTTCCTGTATCACTTTGTCTTCTTGCAAGTTCTTGGCTTGGTAAGAGAGAGACCCCTGCTGGCTGCACTTGATATTTAATTGTTGCCACAATGTTTATTGTAATATTCATATTTTGGTTTGGTCAGGCAAGGTGATGCTTATGATTTGAGTGAATCGAGACAAATGAAAGCGCTAATTGTTACTTGTAAATTAATATTATTTTACAAGCATTGTAAGCACCCGGCATGTTTACAGGAATTCTGATATAAAAAGAATGGAGGATGCAAAAGGATTGTCTCTCCACAGATCCTGTAGTGCGCTACAGTGTTCTTTCACTTCTTTAGGGAAGTTGGCAAATAGGCTGTATTTTTAGGAGCAAAAATAAATGTTTTTAAATCATCCCTGTTGAACAAAGAACTGGCGATATACAGTTGGTACAGAAAAGTATTCTGACCCCTTTACATTTTTCACCCTTTGTAACATTGCAGCAGTCTGGTAAAATTATTTAAGTTCATTTTTTCCTCATCAAAGTACCCATAGCAGTTAGCATAGAGTACAGAGTACAAAAAAGAAGAATTATGAGAAATACTTTCAACCTTATTGAAAATAAGATATTCTTCATCTCAGTATGTTAATAATGACTGAATTAATTAATTAATTACATATTACAAAACTGTTGTATACTAATTCATAGATGTTATTTTATTATATAAAAAGGTCAGTAAATTATTGTATATATTTGTAAACGCTTGAAGTGGGAAAGGGGTAGGATTAAATAAGCTTTGCTTCTTCCTACTCCTTTTCGGGCATGATGTAAAATGAAATGATATGAAATTGTGTGATGTATTATGATGTAAGTGTGTTCATGTTCGAAATAAACTAAAGAAAGAAAAGTTATCTTGTATTTATGTATTTTATTATTTATTGTTATTATTAATATCTATTAGTTATTTGCTATTTGAATTTGGCAGTCATTTTCCCATTATATCAATTAGTTTTTGAGTATCGGTAATATGTACCTAACTGTACTGATATAGTTAACAGCAAAAAATAAATATAAAAGAATCGCCATTTCCGGACTTACCTGCTCTTCCATCTCCTTTTCCATAGACATCATAGCTTTTGCTCTTTCAGCTTTGAGAACATCAAGAGGATGCAAAATAGCGGCAGGTCTGCTCTTCTTTCTCAGTTTTTGTATAGATTTGGACCTTGTCCTTTCGAGGGAGTTCCTAATTCAGTCTTTGAAAAAATGTCCATCCAAACTCTGACCAAAACCCTTCTTCATTGAATTAAAAATCATTAAAATGATAGATGCAAATTACATTTCTCTCGGTTGGTCCGTCTCATTTTGCACAAATTAATTTGACAGAAGAGGTCCATACTTTCCTCATATTCCCATTTTTTGGAAATGTATGCAGGCTGAGCCCTTCTTTAGTTGTATTGTTACAATACATATTTGATCATTCTTTCAACTTGTGCATGACATAAACATGATTCGGGATGAAGATGCTACCAAAACATTTACTACACAAAATTAAATTGCCTCCAGTCTTCTGTAGGGGATTCTGTGTTTTTCTGACAAAATTGGGTGCTGTGTGTACATTTAAAAAGTACTTTAAGGGTTTTAGCAGATGGCTGCATTGTTACAAAGAGTGAAAATGTAAAGAGGTCTGAATAAGAACTATATTAAATTAAACAGAAAAAATACTTGGTCTTCAATCACAAGACATGTTTATGATTTATTATTACACTTTTTTGTTCTTTTTATAAGCCATCTGCCAACATTCACTTTTTGTCTACTCCTAAATAAAAAAATGCTCACATTAAAGCACAGGAAGTGAACAATCTATTTGTAATTAGTGAGATTTGGAGAAGGTTTAAATAAGCTCTGCTTCTTCCGACTCCTTTTTAAACATGTTGAATTGTAAATGTGATGATAAGCGTCTTTGGAAACAAATAAACTACAACGTTTTTTATTTAGAACTATTGTGTGACAAATGCAGAATAAGCAAAATCTATTTTTGGTATAAGGGGTTGGGAGAGGCTGCAAAATTGGCCATGCTAGTAATCTTTAAAACTGCTGTAAAAGGCAGACAGAGAAAAAACAATGTGAAAATAACTTTCTTCTGTCACTTTTGTTGTTGGGCACAACAGCATTAAGCTGCTTAACAGCATTAAGCTGATTTAAGGTTTCTAAAAGTGTATGATAAGACCCTTTGTTGCCTGTTGTGTTTTGAAAAACAGAATATACAGGTAAAAGCCAGTAAATTAGAATATTTTGAAAAACTTGATTTATTTCAGTAATTGCATTCAAAAGGTGTAACTTGTACATTATATTTATTCATTGCACACAGACTGATGCATTCAAATGTTTATTTCATTTAATTTTGATGATTTGAAGTGGCAACAAATGAAAATCCAAAATTCCGTGTGTCACAAAATTAGAATATTACTTAAGGCTAATACAAAAAAGGGATTTTTAGAAATGTTGGCCAACTGAAAAGTATGAAAATGAAAAATATGAGCATGTACAATACTCAATACTTGGTTGGAGCTCCTTTTGCCTCAATTACTGCGTTAATGCGGCGTGGCATGGAGTCGATGAGTTTCTGGCACTGCTCAGGTGTTATGAGAGCCCAGGTTGCTCTGATAGTGGCCTTCAACTCTTCTGCGTTTTTGGGTCTGGCATTCTGCATCTTCCTTTTCACAATACCCCACAGATTTTCTATGGGGCTAAGGTCAGGGGAGTTGGCGGGCCAATTTAGAACAGAAATACCATGGTCCATAAACCAGGCACGGGTAGATTTTGCGCTGTGTGCAGGCGCCAAGTCCTGTTGGAACTTGAAATCTCCATCTCCATAGAGCAGGTCAGCAGCAGGAAGCATGAAGTGCTCTAAAACCTGCTGGTAGACGGCTGCGTTGACCCTGGATCTCAGGAAACAGAGTGGACCGACACCAGCAGATGACATGCACCCCAAACCATCACTGATGGTGGAAACTTTACACTAGACTTCAGGCAACGTGGATCCTGTGCCTCTCCTGTCTTCCTCCAGACTCTGGGACCTCGATTTCCAAAGGAAATGCAAAATTTGCATGGTTGGGTGATGGTTTGGGGTGCCATGTCATCTGCTGGTGTCGGTCCACTCTGTTTCCTGAGATCCAGGGTCAACGCAGCCGTCTACCAGCAAGTTTTAGAGCACTTCATGCTTCCTGCTGCTGACCTGCTCTATGGAGATGGAGATTTCAAGTTCCAACAGGACTTGGCGCCTGCACACAGCGCAAAATCTACCCGTGCCTGGTTTACGGACCATGGTATTTCTGTTCTAAATTGGCCCGCCAACTCCCCTGACCTTAGCCCCATAGAAAATCTGTGGGGTATTGTTAAAAGGAAGATGCAGAATGCCAGACCCAAAAACGCAGAAGAGTTGAAGGCCACTATCAGAGCAACCTGGGCTCTCATAACACCTGAGCAGTGCCAAAAACTCATCGACTCCATGCCACGCCGCATTAACACAGTAATTGAGGCAAAAGGAGCTCCAACCAAGTATTGAGTATTGTACATGCTCATATTTTTCATTTTCATACTTTTCAGTTGGCCAACATTTCTAAAAATCCCTTTTTTGTATTAGCCTTAAGTAATATTCTAATTTTGTGACACACGGAATTTTGGATTTTCATTTGTTGCCACTTCAAATCATCAAAATTAAATGAAATAAACATTTGAATGCATCAGTCTGTGTGCAATGAATAAATATAATGTACAAGTTACACCTTTTGAATGCAATTACTGAAATAAATCAAGTTTTTCAAAATATTCTAATTTACTGGCTTTTACCTGTAAATGGGTTCGGCCTGGGTAGTATAGCCTAAAAATAAAATCTTTGGGGGTTTTTTTCACAAAAAAATTTAATTTGTTCCTACTTTTTAAAGAAACCAATGAATACAAATGCCAGTGATAATTCAAAACCAGTTTTGCTTTCAGTTGATCGAAAACTAGTTGTTTGAAATGACGCTGCATACACTGCATCTTACTCCTGGCAAAATTCAGATTTGTATAATATTCTTCTTTTTAGACCAGATGTAAATTGTATTTTGTATGGAATACATTTCAAAGAACTATATTAAGAGCTTCGTCTGGGAGGCAATACTTGAATAAATTACTTCTGTAAACAACACTGTAGCATTGTACATTGCATGCAAGTAATCTCCAATGTTGAGATTGATAAAGTAAAAACTTAAAACTTCCATCTTGAATAAAATACTTCTGTAAACAAAAAGGTAGCATTGCACATTGCATGCAAATACACTCCAATAAATCAATAGATACCAAACATCAACAAATAGTAATAAAAATCAATCAGACCAATAAAGTGCAAACTTAAAATGTCTGTCTTGATTAAAATAAAAATGTATATTGTATGCAAATAAATACAAAAATAAAACATTGAGATGACTGTATAGTTTTATAGTAAGTGGATAAACGCAGGCTTTACCCTGAAGTATCCTGGGCTCCTTGTTAGTGTGTACTGATGTTGGAGGCAATGTATACTTCATTGCACATGTAGTATATCACTTCATTGATGATTAAACGCATAATAATTCCACGGGAGTTTTGCAGCAGCATGTGGATGTGCAGATAGACTGCTTTAGTGATCGCTCTGTGCATTTTTCTATTTTCTCATCATACATGGTATCATCATACATGCCTTGTGTAAATGATTCCAACACAGTAAGCTGCTTTTAAGCAGGACTTTTGTTGTTGTTGCAGTCTTGTTTGCCTTGTAAATATTTTCATTTGGTTTCCCCCGCTGTGCTCGATGCTGTTTAAGATGCCAGAGTAAGTTTGTTGTGATGCTGCCTTTTTTAAACAAACTTTGCAGCGTGCAAAGGCTTGTGAATCTACGCTAAGGAAGTAAGGGGGCAGGCGAGGGCTACGGAAACTCATGGAGGCAAACACTATGCCGGAGGAAGAGGAGAAAAACTGATTTTTTTAATTTTTTAAATCAGCTACAACAAATTTATCGACAAAATCGATATTTCCCCCAGGCCTAAAATAGGTATACTTGCTAAATATAGCAACAATGTTGCTAAATTGGCAACATTGATCTTTGTAGCTTCATCTTCTTATTCTCTAGCTAACCAGGTAAAAATTAGGTGTGTTAAGAAGCCAAGTTACTCCACTACCTGGACGACAAGTTACTTTACCAGACATTAAAGTTACGGTTCACAAAAATCATGGTTCGGTTCGATACGTTAATCTACAGGTGTCAAGGCCAAGGGGCCAGATGTGGCCTGTCACTTTATTTTATGTGGCCCACCAAAGGCTGGAAATAACGTGCGTCAATAATATACTTTTTGCTAAATGTATTTGTTCTTTTAATTTTGACCAAAAAATGACGGTACTGCATATTAGAGGTGGGAATCTTTGAGCACCTCACAATTCAAATCCAAATCTTTGGGTGACGATTCGATTCAATCGTAATATATTATTTGGTATATAAATTATAATAAAAACCTTTTCAAAACAGGTTACAGGTTTCAAAAGCTCCTCTTGGCTCCTGACGCGCAGTGTTGGCCTACAAAATGTTTTTTAAGATTTTATTTACAAAAATCCCAGAATATTAATCAATCAAATAAAAGAAAAAAGATCAACTCCAACCCAATCCCAGCTCAACAATATTTAGGATACAATTTTACAAATCAATTTAAAAGACATACAATACTTACTAAATATAATACTGAATTAAGGAAAATCTAAAATGTATAAAAGCAAAAGTATTGATAATAATAATAACGTCAGTATTTAATGTTCAATCCAAAAATTTATTATTTATAATCTTTGTAAAAAAAAAACAAAAAAAACTATTTGGCAAAAAAATATATATATATATATATATTTCTTTTGATAAATTCTCGAACATTATGAATCGGGCTAGTGTACAATCAAAATATAGAAAAGTTGCGATTTGAATGTGAATAGATGTTGTTAAGCACCCATTCTTTGTATCTTCTAAACTTTAATATTATCTGTGCATGCAACAAGATAGAAGAGCAGATAGAGACTATGGAGCCCGGCTAGCGTTCAGCAGCTTGACAGCGTCAGGGAAGAAGGTATCTCTGAGCCTGGTGGTTTTACTCCTTATGCTCCGCGGCCGCTTGCCTGAGGGGAGGGGTGGAAAGGGTGCAGGGTAAGTGGAAACCCTCCCCCTGCATCTACGCGTGTAAAGTTCTGAGGTGTTGAGAAGGCTTATCCCCCGGTCTTCTGTGCAGCATTCACCACCCTCTGCAGTGCCTTCTTCTCCGCCACACTGTTGTAAAAGCTCCTCAGGACTGAGCTACCAAATCCAGCTCGCCGTAGCTTCCTGATGAAGTAGAGTTGCTGGTGGGCCTTCCTGACCAGACAGGATGTGTTGGTGCTCCAGGTGAGGTCCTTGGTTATGTGCACACCCAGGTACCTGAAGCTGGAGACCACTTCCACAGCTGCTCTAATGTACAGTGGGGGAGGGGGGCATGCGTCCCTTTTGAAGTCCACCACCATCTCCTTGGTCTTCTTCACATTGATGTGGAGGTGTTTTTTTCTGCACCACTGCTCCTGTTGTTCAACCTCCGGTCTGTATTCGGACTCACCGTTGTTAGTGATGCGTCCCACTACTGCTGTGTCGTCCGCAAACTTTACTATATGACAGCTCGCCGAGCAGTCATACGTCAGCATCGTGACTAGGAGGGGGCTCAGCACACAACCCTGGCGAGAGCCAGTGCTGAGGGTGATGTGTCCTGGGCATGACGTTAAAGTGCATCCGGCAGTGGAGGCTCCTCTATGGGGTCTTGGGGCACTAGGAGGTTAACCCCTTTACTACTGTTACCCCAGGTGGTCCCTGGCAAAGGCCTAGTACCTGACTGCCCCCTAGCCACGGATACGGTGAAGACCTCAACGGCGGAGCAGGCGGAAGACGGTAGATGTAAGAACTACCACAACGGCTGCGATGGCGGAAGAAGGCACCCCCACATCCATGTGGGCCCAGTTATGGGGAAATAACATCCCAAGACCTCAACGGTGGAACAGGCGGAGGATGATTGCTAGCCCTATGGAGCGTCACAACGGCTGGGATGGCGGATGAAGGCTGCAGCAGAAAAGGGTCCCCAGTCGTCTTGGACTCCATGCCACTGGACCCTGACCCAGATCTGTCAAGGATCGTGTGGTGACTGTCTGTGCACCAGTCTCCCCACGTTAAACAAAGTCATGCACAGGCATCCTCCATAAAGGGATACCCCCCTACCAGGCGGTCATACTCGCTTCGAGTGACCGCCAATGATGATGATGATGAGGGTGATGGAGGAGGACACACTCTGGTGGATCCTGACTGTCTGAGGTCTACTGGCCAGAAAGTCCAGGACCCAGTTCACCAGTGTGGGGCTCAGTCTGAGAGAGGCAAGCTTCTGCACCAAGGTCTGTGGGTTGATGGTGTTGAAGGCTGAGGAGAAGTCCAGAAAGAGCAGGCAGACATAGGAGTTTCTACTTCAGGTAAGTGAGGGCTGTATGGACCGCTGACGAGATGGCGTCATCAGTGGAGCGTTTTTTTCTAAAGACGTACTGATTGGGGTCCTCATTGACGTCGATGTGAGTAATGACAAGCCTCTCAAAGCACTTCATGACTACCGGGGTTAGTGCAACAGGTCGGTAGTCATTCAGGCCTGTCACTGTGAAGCTCTTGGGGACAATTGTTGCATTCTTTCAGCAGGTGGGACAGATGCCAGTGAGGTGTTAAAGATGTCTGTCAGCACCTCAGACAGCTAGTGGGCACAGTCTCTCAATTCCCTCCCCGGGATGTTGTCAGGGCCTGCCGCTTTGCGGGTTGAGATCTGCTGAAGAGTCCTCCTCACATCTGCTGTGGTCACACTGAGGGGCATGTCACCTGGTGGTGGGGTGAGTCTGGTGTTGGTTGGGGGGTTGTCAGGGTCCTCGAAGCGGGCGTAAAAAGTGTTGAGGGTACCTGGCAAGAATGGTTCCCCTGGGCATTGTGCATCCCTGATGTTGTACTTTGGATGCACCTAA
The DNA here is from genome assembly GCF_033978685.3 of Nerophis lumbriciformis. Taxonomy (NCBI): domain Eukaryota; kingdom Metazoa; phylum Chordata; class Actinopteri; order Syngnathiformes; family Syngnathidae; genus Nerophis; species Nerophis lumbriciformis. The sequence continues at coordinate 29,675,056 of NC_084556.2, forward strand.
TGCCATTCCACATGCTCCAGGGGGTCGTTGGTGTTAAAGTGACCCTGGATTTTTTTGGGGAGTATGTGTCGTTGGTCCTCGCGATGCCTGCAATCAGATCTTTTCTCACCACTATGGGTGCTGATGTTTCCCCTGCTCTGAACGCAGCATTTCTAGTTTTCAGAAGAGCTCTCACCTCAGCATTCAGCCAGGGTTACTGGCTCAAATATACATTTTTGTGAAATGTTATGTATTTGGTCCTCATTTTCTGCTGTGCATACTTAAGTTAGAACTCCAGTGTATAAAACAAAATCAGCACCGTGTCAAAATAATAAAAAATACATGGATCTGTTAAGTCAGCCATCTTCTGAGGAGCTATATAAGTTTATATATATATATATTATATTAAAAATAAATATGTTTTGAAACATTCTAACATAGTATTAACAAACTACTGTACTGTATCATTTGGTGTCCCCCACGGTGAATTCTATTTTGGACATGTGTCTTTTCATCTTTAATTCTAATGTGCTTATTTAAATTCAAGTTAAAGTACCACTGATAGTCACACACACACACTAGGTGTGGTGAAATTACTCTCTGCTTATGAGTGGGGGCGAACAGGTTACCACCAAATGTTTTTATGTATGTTTGCATACAAAGGTGAATGGAAAAGACTGCATAATGTAAATATTAAAAGTTGTATAAAACCTTCCAGCAGTTCTTGTGTAGTTCGCTCCTACTGCTACATGTTAGTATCACCAATCCCTGTGGATTGAAGCCAAGAAGCAACAGGAGGAGTCAGCAAAAATGTTCATTTGACATTTGTATGCAGACCATAAAGATGATTGTGTTGGCCCACAGGCGACGGAGGTGAACCTCAACAATATGCTGTGCCCGGCCGTGTCCGATCCCTTTTACGGGCCTTGGTACCGTGTGTGGGCGACGGGCCACCAGACGCTCCTGACGCTGCTCCACGGAAAGTTCCTGACCCTGCTCTCGCAACACACGGGCCCTGTGTGCAGATACTCGCTGGACACACTCCGACTGCGCAGCAAGAAAATCGACTGAACAAGCCTTTCACTTTCACTTTCACTTTCATTGCCTTTTATGTTGCTTTTATTTAGAGTATTTTACGGTTTTATTTCAGTCAGTGTTGCTTGTGACGCCATGTTTTTTATGTAATGGCATACATACACTGCTCACATGCCATACGTGTAGGGAGGTGTTTTAAGGCTAGTGGTCCGACTTGAGAATCAAATGTGCAAAAATATCCAGAAAATCATTTCTTATGTTGCCTTTTTTGTGTGCAGAAAAAGGCCACTAGTGATAGCACATGTCTAACTTCAAGATAAAGCACTCCTCAAATTTAGGACCAGTCAGCAAATTTCAGGATGAATCTAAAATACATCTCCCGACAGAAGACACTTGCAGCTCTAAGAACATTCTAGTTCAGTGGTGGGCAAACTTTTTGGCTCAGGGACCACATTGGCTTCTAAAATGTAACATGCACACGATGCATCTCAAAGCATATTTCTGTTGGAACTATGGATGGTAAACTTCTCAAACATAGGATTTTTTTCATTATATTACATCTTGTTTCAACAATATATCAGATCGGCGTGGTTCAGATGGTAGAGCGGCCGTGCCAGCAACCTGAAGGTTGTAAGTTCGATTCCAGCTTATGCCATCCTAATCACGAGCAAGACACTTCACCCACTTTTCTCCTGTGGCACTGACACTGGTGTATGAATGTGCAGCACTCCCTTGAAAAAGAGATTGTTAATGTCAATGGGACTTCCCTGGTTTTATATAAAGGGAAAAAAAAAAAAAAAAAGATTTCAAATAAGAACATTAAATAAACATGAAAATGATATTACAGAGTTAACGCTTACACTCTTGTGGTGGGAGCATTGTTGTTGATCTAGTTTATCAGTTCTGTTTTCAAAACCAATCGTTGCTTAATTGGCGGACCAGATTAAAAAAAGACCACCTGGATGTGGCCCGTGGGCTGTAGTTTGCCCATCCCTGTCCTAGTTGAAGCCTCACAATTGTGCATCAGCTTTTTGTCAAAAAACAACCTAGTGAAACATTGAACCATGTGCCTTCAAAAGTGACCCTCGGTTTGGGACGTTTCAGCCTCCTGTTGCTAGCAGGGTTTGTTTCATCATTGTGAACACAAAAAAGAGAGACATGTATTGTGACTGATGGGCGAAATCCCCCACAGTTGTGTTTGAGATGAGTCATTTTGGTGTTCTCAATATTGGCCGCGCTTGTCTCAGAGCGCCCGCATTGTAGCATCAAATGAAGTGTTGTCAGACCGATGGGGAGGCGGTTGATCAATGATGTCTATTTGTGCAACACCAACACGTGTTGGAGTCGGCTACAATAGCGCCAAAACAACTCCACCCTCTGTATGGAGTGAAATTACTGCTAAAACAAAAATATTTTTACTTACCCCCAATT
>NC_084556.2:29682500-29695000 GCF_033978685.3 Nerophis lumbriciformis
TATATATATATATATACATACATATATACATACATATATATATATATATATATATACATATATACATACATACATATATATATATACATATATATATATACATATATATATATATATATATATATATACATATATATATATACATATACATACATATATATATATATATATATATATATATATATATATATATATATATATATATACATATATACATACATACATATATATATATATATACAAATTATAGTCGAGGTTTCTGTGGTTTATCCGTTATACAGTGATCAATACCGGGGTAGAGCGAAATATAAACACAGAGGCTATATCATCCCTACAAGCCTGTTTCGCAGGTTTCCCTGGATTATAGAATACATCCACTGACGAGCAGGGAAACTAAGTAATGTGTAAATATATGTATATACATACAAATTATGTATGTACATATATTTACACATTACTTACTGTCTGAGCAACTGAGCTATTCAGTTGTGCACACTGAACCTACGAGCTGTTCGTCCTATACATATATACACATATTTATATACATTTACTGTTACCTTTATATTTTTTAACTATTAATCTGTCAATATTTACATTTTTTGAGAACATATTCTACAGAATAAACGGGAGCAAACACCAAATTAGATTGAAATGTACACTTGGACGTTTATCTTTGACAAACCGCATATGTACCGTAACCATGGCGATTGTGACTGTGGGGAAAGAAAACAACCCATTGATGTTTGAGTTGACTTTTTTTATTGAATAAATGATTTTAAAAGGTAATAACAATGTTTAAAACTACATTATCTTCACATCCATTGCTTACATACTCAACTCAAGATAACCCATTGATATATGTATTTTTTTTTAGATCTTTTCATCCCCACCCTAACTCATTTGCATTTTTTTTGTTTTTATGTCTTTTCTTTTGTGTATACCTAACTTTTTTTGTGTTGGGGGTCTTACACGATGAACAAAATGCCCATTTCAAGTCTTGTCACACTAACAGCAATTCAAGGAGGAAGGTTCTACTTCTACAGGGGTGGGATTTGCGCCTTCCCGGTTCATATTTTTCCATCAACATGTTCAAGTTACTAAAGCATATTCAAACAATTCAAAAAAAAAAAAAAAAAAAAAAAAAAAAGTTGGTATGGGGAGTTACACCAGGCAAACCCCTGCCCGTCAGGCCACTGCAACTGAAAAAAATAATTTTGTACAGCGACATATTCTCATAGAAGTTGGTGTCTGCAAAATTCAGAACATAGAAAACCATTAAAATAATTCAGAAACAAGATTCTAAAAATTTTTTTCAAAAGAATTTCAGATGTACAAAAACAGTCCTTTTTATCTTCTGTAATCAAAAAGTCTCGAACACAAGTTTATTGTAGATCTTATTTCATTTGTCATGATTATTATTATTCTTTTTTTATTCTTTTTTATTTTTACTATTCATCTATCAGTGCGATTGTACACCAGTGCAGCTACTGGGTCCAGAGTAATGAAAACAGGCTTTTCATCTTTAATGGCATAAAACATAAGAAACAAATCCCATCTTTTATACAAAGGATAACTGCTGGTTTTCTGGGAAAAAATATAAACCCATAAAGCTACGAGGCACACAATGGGAATTAATTTTTTGTGTGTGTGTGAATTAGAGCAATAATAACAATAACAAGAAACAAAATAAGATGCAACCTTTTTAAAACCATCCTTGATGCCATGAACGGCTTCAGATGAGATTTTTCATTGAAAAATTGGGTTGCTCGATAAACCGACGCACAAACATTAAGGTTTTAGTCGACTGCGTTGGAAGGACAGGAAATCGGGCCAGAAGAGCAGCATGTTGGGACACGGCCGCTTAGCATCTTTGGTTCAGTCAAACACGACAAGTCCACGCCAGCTGAATACGAGAAATGGCCGTGCGAGGAAGTGCTGAGGCTGAACTACGAGCCTTCTTCCCCCTTATTGACGCTAACTGCTACGACAAACTAGAAACAAGTCCAATATCCCATGAGGTATCGCTGCTGTGGAGGGGGGGGGGCAATTCTAAGGGCCCACACTGGCACACACAGTCAATGACTTGGGTAAAATGATTCTCAAACTGCGGTAGGGTTCCATTTAGTGGTGTGCCAAAGAAGCACCTAATTTTAATTGAAGTAGATTCAGTGTTACTGTTCAAACTGAGTGTCATGTCACAGTGGCCAAAAATATCAAATATACTTAACTAAAACTTCTGCATTGTTTTAAATGAATACTTGGCCTACTGTGCAACTGTATTATAATATTGGTCATTATCGTGGTACTTCGAAAGCAAAGAGTTTTCTGAGGTGGTACTTGGTGAAAACATTTTGAGAACCACTGGGGTAGAGAGGCCCACTACGATATTCTTTCAGGCGGCTCAGAATTCCAGGCAACTGCCCTGCATCGGTACACACCAACACCTCGCCGTTCCACAGGTCGTCAAATTATTTGGCGGTGGCTAGACGAGTGTATTTTTTTTTTTTTAAAAGGAAAATCAGATCTGACCTACGGAGAGGGGCAAACGACCGATGACACATGGACAGACGAGGCCGTGCGAGTGTGGTTAAAGTTTACGTCTGACTTCCTGTCCTTTCAAACATGCACGGGCGAACACAAAACAGATCTGCATATATCAAAGAGTCAAAAAAGGTAACACACATAAGATTCTCTCGGAATATATCAGGATTGGTAACAGTACATTCCGTAGCCCCTGCTGGGACATGTCTTCATTACACGTGAAGGAATATCCGTTTTCCCATAGGGAACTCACCACAATGGATTTGATGACAGCTGGGGAGGGGAGGGGGGCTACGTTTTTTTTGTGTTTTCCTTCAGTAATAAAAATGTGCTGCGTTTCGCAGCAATATACCAAAGAGAAAACCTTACATGTAACATCTTTTTTTTTTTTTTTTTTTTTTTTTTTTTTTAAAGATATGAGTCCGCATGACCAGTCACGAACCGTGACCACCCCAATATGAGGTCAGATAGCACCATATTTGTCATTTCAATCTCTTAAGAGTGTCCAAGCCATAAATCAAGCATAATAATATATATATGATGGAGAAAACCATAGGTCTCATACTCATAGATGCAATTAGACACATTGCATGTGTACACAAAGACATGTGTGTTCAAGAGCATGGGTCAGTTTGGTTTTGCAGCAGATCAGTTGTGGTTGTGCTGGGATTGAAAATGAAGGGGGAAATGGAAGCTCCGTTAAAACCTCCCGGGGTTGGGGGCGTGTCTGCGGTGGTGGAAACGCAGGAACAGAGCATCATCTCGCCGTCATTTGTTGGTAAAAATCTGTTTTAAGGCAACATAACTTAAAAAATGTGGGTTCATTTTGAGTTAGCTGTGGTTAGGAGTGCCAAAAAGCCCTTGACGTTTTTTGCATAAAGAAAAAACTAAAAGGCTGTTACACCCCCTCCCCTCCCAAAAAAAATTTAAAAAAAAGGGAAAGAGAACCTCTCAAAAAAAAATTCCAGCCAACCAAACAGAAGCTCCGCGAAAACCCGGGCCTTAATTCAGTTGTGTCTGCACGCAAAGAACTTCCTGCGCAAAAAGAAACTCAAAATACGTATCAAAAAGACAAAGACGTGCGAATGAATACACATATTGCGTTGAATACGCTGGAGGTCACGGCCATCCAAAATACGACGACTTGAGAGAAATATGGCTTTAAGAAGCTTTCCTGTCACACGACTTCCCTGCCAGTAAACGGAAACAGCATACATGTGGTATCAGGACCCCTCCCTAAATCAAATGCTGTTACTCCGTTTTAAAAAAAGACAAGCCTAAAAATGGCCACGCCTGCTGGGACAACACAACAAATAACACTACTCCATCTTAAATGTCTTGACTATCGGGGGAAGGGAGAATACATACACAAAAACTAAAAAGGCTGCGAGCTCCAGCAATAAACAGCCAACAAAAGCTCTTCAATGGTATCAATGGAAACTTTTGGAGTATACACAACTCGATACAAAGTTACTACACTAGAGTTTAAGCGCTAAAACAAACTTTTTTTTTTTTTTTTGAGAGGAGTCAAGAGTAGAGATGACACAGCCTTTGAGAACTGTGGTTGCCCTGCTACATGCTTTACATGAAGTCTGGTAGAAAAAGAAAGGGAAAAAAAAATATTTCAAGTAAAATATGGTTGTAAAATAAAAGACTTCCTTTCATCCACAGAATTCGGTTACTGAGTGGACTTGATGGTTAAAATGACAAAAACCACAAATAAAAGGGATTTATAAGATATACGTATGCTGCAAAAACCGCACACACACACACTCATTAACAAAAAGGTGGATTCTCTCGCCGTAATCGAGCCCGTTGCCATGTTAACATCATCTTGGGAGACTGCTAGCATGACAACGGAAACTATCATCATAAAATGGTACAGTAGTAGAAATAGCTAGACCAGGAGGGGGCGGGCTCTCCTGGGAAAAGGTCAGCAGAGAGGTCCAATGATTGGTCATGCGGCTCGCTGTCAGGAATAATGGTTGTAGGGTGGAAGAGGGTGCCCGATGCCATTCTGGTAGTGAGGATGCTGGCGGTGGGCTATGTAGTCTGCATAGCCCATTGTCATCTTCTCGCTACGGTACCTAAAACGGGGGATGGGGAGACATGTCAGGCCACATCAGATGCTGTTTTTAAAGGACTTGAAATGCCTCTCTAAATTATCTTTTAAAAATACCAGGAAAAACAAATACACTCAAATTTTGCAGGTGGAAAAACCGGACTGTCTTATATGGTGCAACTCTGTTGTTTATTGTCCGTTTTTCATTTTGAAGGCCTGACTTTACAGCTACAAGATGTGTTATGCTGATAGGTTGGGGTTTTTTTTAGATTTAGTGTCCTGCTTTTATTTTGAAGGCCTGACTTACACTGCTGTTTGTTTGTTTTTTTGTTTTTAAGAATTGCTCAGGAAGCGCTGCTGCTGTTTTCATGAAAGTTAAAAAATAAAAATAAAAAAGAAGAATACAGGTAGGGAAAGTCGCCCGGAAAAAAGGACAAAAACTCTTAACAGTCAATTGAAATTTCCAATTCAAAAGTTAAAAAAATAAAATAAAGCAAATTTACTAAATAGCGTTTCTTTGTACTCTCACTCTGTGTTGCTCACTTATCTCTCTGTTCTCTCGTTCGGTCTCATTTGGATAGGATAGGATAGGACTTTGTCATTGCACAAGTACAACGAAACTATGCTACGGATGTATGATATTTTTACCTGTGAATGCATAAATGAGCTTTGACGACATTAGGACATCCGTGTTGATTGAACTTCTATGCTTGGTTTTCCAATACCAGGAGGAATGAACCATTTTGCATTTTAGCAAAAGAGTGTTGTGTTGAACTTTAACAAAAATTATGCTGTATTAACTTTTATGATGTCTTATTTGATAACAGATGGATTTAAATTGAAGAACAAAATCTAACAAATTTTACAAAATCCCAAGACATGATCACATGGTTGTGTCCATAAACAACTGCATAGTGTGCTTATGCTATGGGCCGCCTTGCCTGGAATGCACAGATCCGTTTGGCTGAATAGTATCATGTAAGATGGCTTAACTTGCATGCACCTTAGACAGTGAATTTCATGATTCAGTAAAACAATATCACTACAAAAGCTGTGCTTGTCAAAATAGAAGCACCCTGACACAATTTAAAATACTTAAAATATATTTTTAAGTATAGGTCCAGGTTCATATAGGACGGCATCGGTCCAGACTTAGGCCAGGTGACGGCCATAGCAATGACTCTTAGAGGATCTTTGTGTTACCGGTGAGTACAACAATCCACAAAATACACTCAATGCTATTATATTGGGTGAAGCCAGTCCAAACGTGACTATGTGTGTGTTATTTCATGTTAGGAGGGCTCTAATAATGTTTTTTTTTAAAACACACATTTAGATTGTCGTAAGTTTTGTTCAAATACCAACTTTTTTGAATTGGTACCGATACTAATATGTATTTCGGTAAATTTCAAATTAAAGGGCACCACAAAAAATGTCATTGTTGGCTTTATTTTAACAGAAAATAATATGATACATTAAACATACGCTTCCTATTGCACTCAAAGAACAATTTTAGAAGATTCAAGTAAAAATGAAAAGCCATGAAACGTATTGGGCTTTTCTTATTGCACTCAAAAACTATTTACAATTTTACATATTACATATAGCCAGCCATAATCGAGGATTAGGTAAAACTAGAATAAAAAGCTTTATTGACATTGTATTAAATGTTTCATAATGTATGGTTGCCACTCTTAGTCTGCAGGGAACTGCATTTTTTTGGAATTGTGCCTATCATTCACAATCCTTATATAAGACAAAAACACATATGTTTTCCTTTTTTTATGCATTGTAAATATTAAATAAATGCAATCAATAGTCAGCTTACAATGGAGCTTATGGGAGTCTCTCTATTCTGCTTAAAAATCCCTTAAAAACATCCAAACACCTCTAAATTAGCTATCAAAATGTCCCAACATGCATCCTCGTCCTTCTACTACCAGGTGAAAGGCATGATTTGAGTTTATCTCGAACAGGCATGCATACAACATGATACATCACAATTTCCAGGTTCTCTATTCAACATGTTCGAAAAAGAGTAGGAAGAAGCAGAGCTTATTTAATCCTACCCCTTTTCCTTAACATAGCAGTTGATAACACTTTTGTTCACTTCCCGTTCTCAATTTATTCACAATATACTCCATAAGTAATACGTTAAATTCCATACGGTGAGATAAATAAGATTATCTAGAAAATGAATGGATGGATGAAATAAATTCAGAATGTTCATCATGATTTATGATCTACAGTAAACTTTCACGAGCAAAGGAAGCACCTTACCACTTGATGATGTAAACATAGGTACACAGCGCCGCTATAAATAGTTTATCTGCATTAGCGCTAAAATAATAATATCACTAATAGTTGGTTAATATTCAAGTCACGAAATGTAAATGGAATATTGTTGCCGATTTTGGCATTATTTATTGGGTTTTATGGGCTGAATAAAGGACCTCCCACTGGATTCATTATAAATAGAGGACCTGCTACTGGCTCCGCTGTAAGCGGACATATACTTACAAGTTAGAATGCATTAAAAAAAAAACATCCGTCTTCATGTCCTTCATAATGATTTTGAATGATAAGCAAAATTCCAAAAAAAGTGCAGTTCCCCTTTAAGACAAATAAAATAATTAGTAAATACTAAAAACAACACTATGGCTAAAACCAACACTATGGCTAAAACTACACAGATAAGACATGTAGCAGATAAAACACACATTACTAAAAGGAAACTGCACTTTTTGGGGGGAATTTTTACTATCAGTCACGTCTCTTTTTTAAGCACTCCAATTTGTAATAGACAGCAAGTACAAAGTGGCTAACAGTGAAGCTAATCAGTCATCAATTGCGCCCAAAAAAGCCCTCTAAAAATCATCCAAAAATACTCCATTTACAGTTTGTAAACTGAATAATGACCAAATGTTAGCGATATCGTTATTATAAGCGCCAACTTTAAGGAACTACTTTTAGCTGCACCGTGATCACAGAGCGCTAACTAGCTTGTTGCCATTGACATATTGAGCTCCTACTGCATTGCCTCTCAGTTGATAAATTACATTCTAGATTATAAATGATGCCTCTACTTGTATAGTAAAAGGTTTTTGTCATAAACCTATAAATTGGTCAAATTTTACATTCATCTTAATCCTGGAGATGGGAGAAAGACACTCATTTGAGCCCTTTTTTTTCAACCCAGGTGAGGATTATGAATAGTTCTTAATCTAGACAACAATATATAAACATCCCATTAGAAGGCATGCCACTGAGAGCAGACATTGCACAGTAAGTGATTGTTTTGTTATGTAGTTTGTATTTCTTGTTTAGCACTTAGCCATAGTGCTACATGATGCTAGATCTGCTTATCACTCAGCTTCTAAAACTTGGAGCACAACCTCAGTTTATTCAGCTATTCTTCTTTCTCATGAAGCCTGCCATGATTAGGAGTAGTTGTTGAAGGATATAGCGAACGGTGTGATGCATCTGTAAAAGGTATGTGCCGCTGTATGGTTAAAATGACCAAAATATGTAAGTATTTCATGTTATTATTAATGTGCCTGTTACTACATTACATACAGTATTTACTTACAGCATGTATATAAAATGTTGAAGGAGGTTTTTGGATGTTTTTAGAGCTATTAACTGGCGGAATAGTGTGGATTCCATTACCTCCATTGTTAGCTGACTTTTGCTAGTCTTTTACAAGTTAGAATGCATTAAACAAAATGTAGATTAGACAAGGATTGTGAATGATAAGAAATATTGTTTTAAAAGTGCAGTTCTTCTTTCAAAAACTGCACTTTGTAAGATTGTAAGAATTTGTTAAGAAATTCAGTCATTTCACTTGCATTAGTTTTGACTTTGCTAATAATAGGCAACGGGCAAACCTGCTCTATGGGGCATCTAACTATTTGTATGGGCACAACAGGGGAGCTAGTTAACTACATTACCTGTCTGTCTTCAAACCCCTCATGCAGGTTTGGATGTTTGTCCTTTAAATATTTACCTAAGTTTGAAGTATTGCCGCCAAAGCGAGTATTGGTATTTTTCAAAAGGAGTACCTCATTTAATTCTATTTGATTTATTAATAATCCGATTTCAGACGGATTTGTTTAACGTAGTCATTTATTAGTTATAATTTTGATGATAATGGTTGTAAAGACATTTTCATTTCGAGGTTTTCATAAAACTTTTAAGCCATAATTGTCAATCATCAAAATTATATCAAAAGAAATCTTGAAATATATTGACTTGCATGTTATAAGCTAATGTTATATACGCATTTGTTTCACCTTGTAAATGTAATTGCTGGTAAAAACAAACCTTTGCACGATATTCTAATTTATTGAGTTTCACCTGTAACATTATCGAGGATGATCGCTGCATGGTAGTCAAAATTTATCACAAAATGATTGAATACTTTACCAACTTTATGTGAATGTAAAGCACTTTGTAAACAAGAAATCAAATAAAAAGGATTTCAATGTGTCATGTGTACCGTTCTCAGCAGTGGTGTGCCTAATATTGTGGCTAAAGCATCATTGTGTGTATGCTGTATGAGTAAACCTAACCACGTGAGCTTACCTGGTTAACTTAATGGTCTTCCTGAAATCATTTGTGATGGGAGCTTTGTAACCTCCCTTTCGTAGTAAGGAATCTATGGTTTGAATGTGGTCCCAACCTACAGAAGACAGATGGAGTTTACCAATGATTAAGATCTATGCAGTAATACATTGGCAGGTATTTCATTGAGAGTACATGTTAGGGTGCTTTGACACAGTCATCAGCTGTCAGGTGTGAACACAACAATCAAACTAATGTGCAGACCAAATCAACCATTCTGGGGCCTGAGTGACAGATTTTATTAATGAGACCAAAGGTGTCCAAAGTGCGGCCTGAGGGCCATTTGCAGCCCGCAGCTAATTTGTCGGCCCGGGGCACCTTCAAAAAGTGCAATTACAAAAAAACAAAACATAAGTGGAATAAAAGAGCAAACAGGTGTAATGTAACAAGAAAAAGCTTAAATTTGCGATGCAGGCTGTTTTTCCTTACAACTGTCATTGCTCAAAAAATAATAATGAATCAAAATCATCGTTGTGATGAATTAGTGCCCTTTTGAAGTCTCCGATTACTTCACATCAAATACTGCACTTAGAATTTTTGGGGGGGTAAAAATATTGCATATTTTGTGTGTTGGCCTTATAAAAACCACAGTTTTCTTTGACAAAGGACATGCAACATAACATTTTTAAAATTTATAAAAAACAATTGACAAATAGTTTTGAAGTTATGACTACGACCCTCTAGGGTCCCCGAGACCTTTAAAGGGGCCCTATAGGAGGATTACATATGACGTCACATCCGTTTTTCTTCTTCGCGGCTTAATTCACATGATGGTCAAGCATAGCGTAGCATTACAACAAGTGAGAGTGAGTGTAGAGTGTGAGCAGAAAATGTCGTGTGGCTGTTCTGTTCTTCAGTGTTCCAGTCGTTCAAATAGAGAAATTTCCTCGAGTCCCGAAATAATTGGTTCATAAAGGTAATAAAGTCAGGGAAAAAACTCAACTGTGTCAAAAGAAATGGCTCTTAAAAATATCACTTCCATCATTTTGTGGAATACAATCGGACCGCTTGTGTCTGCAACAATCACTTTGTAACATGTTTTAACATTTGATTTGTTTGAGAATTTTTTTGATGCAATCAGGTTTATTCTCTGCTATATTAGTAGTGTAAGAAAAGGACAATATATGGCATTAGTTTGTGTTCTTTTGTGGTTGCTATGCCTAAATATTACTACGAAGACCTGGTTGTGCAAATAAACTAACGTCATGTTTGGTCTGAGTAATAAATATTGTGATTGTTGGTCCAATCCATCATATTTTTGTTGTCGATTTTCAAAACAGAAACTAAAAGTGTTGTTGTTGTTGATGTGAAGGAAAGCCAAGTGCTTATTTCGACACGAATGACCACATTATAGCGTCTTTGGTGATATTCGCAAGCATCAATAAAATATCCTTAATAGTAGTAATAAACTAAATGAATAAATCTCTCGTAGGCTCAACAGCACTGAATCTTGATATCGCTAGCAAACGTTGCTGAACAACAGGGACATCTATAGCTAAATAATGACACAAAATATGAACTTCACACCATAAAAACAACTGCAGACATGAATTGTAGATGAGACTATTAGACTACTCAACTTAAACAAACGTATCCTTTTTCACATTAGCGTCACGATCACTGCAGCACAGCACTTGTTATGTCAATCAAAAATGTTACTTACCGATACACTAATAAACTTTGTCTTTCACTAATTAATGCTTAATTTGTGGACCCCTCAGATGTAAAGACATGATGTGCTTCCAATCTTTTCTTCTCTAAATACTGTCAAATGAAGTTAAATTGTGGCGAGCAGTAACGTCTTGGTGGTTTAAATCCTAAAAAAATATATTTAAAAAAAAAATTTATGAATTCCATTCCATTTTAAATATTGTTTCATGATTGCTTACATATTTGCCTCCAAACATTTCAAAATACGCCCAAATCTGCATGGATTCAGGTAAATAAACAGTAGCCTAAAGAGAACCTAGACAAGGGGTGCCCATTATGTCGATCGCGAGCTACCGGTCGATCACAGAGTGTTTCCATGTTGGGGTTTACCGAAAACCCCCATATACTGATCAATACCTACTTTTTGTCTCACACCACCCACTGGAACACAAACTGGGTGTTATCAGAGCTGATAATGTTCCTACCAGCCACAGGCTAAAGAGAAAGAGCATAGGCATTTAAGGGAAGCCCTCAAAACCTGTGGTTACTCCAGCTGGTCGTTTGTGAAAAGTGCATCAAGTTCTAGACATAACAAGAACAGAGTGGATGAGGAGAAAAAAGGGGACAGACGCAAAAATATTGTCATTCCATGTGTATCAGGTCTATCTGACAAACTCAGAAGAACTTTTAACCAACACAACATTCCAGTACACTTCAAACCAGGCAACACCCTGAGACAAACACTGGTGCATCCTAAAGACCGGACACCCCACCCACAAAATCATATCGGGGAAACAAAACAACCACTAAGCCGACGCATGGCACAGCATAGACGGGCAAACTCTTCAGGCCAAGACTCAGCTGTCTACCTGTACCTCGGGGAGAAACAGCACTCCTTTGAGAACAAAAATTTACAGATTCTGGACAGGGAGGATGGATGGTACGAAAGAGGAGTGAGGGAAGCCATCAATGGGTTGAAAAACCATCCCTGAACAGAGGTGGTGGTCTGCGACACCACTTGTCTTCCACATACAACACCGTCCGTCAACCATTCCTAAAAGACTCTGCAATTTAGCCTCCAACAAATATTAGGAGTTAGACCAGAATGCCATGTGTGCCATTTGTTAACAACTGAATGGAATGCTTACACGGGGGATTCCGACTATTTTGGATTGGTAGTAGTCGATCCACAGCGATCGTTCTGCCACACGATACCTCAATGCTAACGAGTGGAATTTACACTTCAACAACTGTCGTTGGCTTTGACAGTCAAGATTGCCCGTTTGCATTAAAACTGTTGTTTGTCTCACTACGATAGGGCGAAACCATCCTTGCCCAGGCACAACCTACTGGTTTTTGGAGGTTTTGGCACAAGCCGCTGGACTAGATATGACCAATTTATGAGCACAAACTGATGAAGCCTACTCGGATGAGCGGCAAAACGTTTTCTAAGACAAACCAAGCAGTCCAGTGATCAACTGAATGCTCTGAAATGACAATATCCTGGATGCATGAGAACCTTCATAGACAAAGCAAAAGGTGTCAGTCGATCGCCAGTCATGCATTAATAAAATAGTCCTAAATATTAGCGACCATCAATCTTCACTATGACATCACGTTCGTC
>NC_084556.2:30000000-30155000 GCF_033978685.3 Nerophis lumbriciformis
ATATTTCCATAGCTAAAGCATAAAAGACCTGGTCTAGATATGTTTTTTTAACTTTAAGAAAGCTCTCTCGACATTAAATAGCACTCGCATAGTCACTTTTACAAGTCGCAAACTTCAAAGCGCGATGTAGTGACGGACTATTGTATTACAATAATAATAATAATAATGGATTACCGGTGCATGTATATAGAGCACTTTAGACACTCAAGGCTCTTCACAGAGAAATGAGAACCCATCATACCAACTAGGTTCAGTCAGCCCCGAGCGCCTTACGTGTTATGCGGGTAATTAAAGACCAGAATAGGGCCACAAACAAAAACCTTGATTGGGGCCACAAAAAGCCTTGAGTTGTAAATGCAAAGCACGTTTCCATTAGTCAGTTGGCATACAATATGATAATAATTAAATGAGGGGACAATGGTATCATGAGGAAATTATACTGTACATTTATATAGTTTTGTAGTTAGTAGTTGCCCCTTGAGGGCCCTTTTAACTGCGATGTAGACCAACTATGAAAATTATTTTTGACGCGCCTGGTTTAAAACATACAGTACGCAACAATAAAGTTTGTGTAAATGTTTTTCCATGAAGTTTTCAAAGTAAACACTTCACATAATATTGCAATAACATGAAAACATAAACACCACAGAGAAAAGAAAAGGAAGCTATAAAAATAAATGAGAGAATATTGTTCAATAGTCTCATTCTATTTTTTATCAATCAGACCGATCTGTGAATATTTTCCTGGTTAGGTTATCAGGTAAATATTAGCTATATTTACATGTACCGTATTTTTCGGACTATAAGTCGCAGTTTTTTTCATAGCTTGGCCGGCTCCAGTGCAATTTATATATGTTTTTTTCCTTCTTTATCATGCATTTTCGGCAGGTGCGACTTATACTCCGGTGCGACTTATACTCCGAAAAATACGGTAATTCTTTATTTTTAAACAGGACATTTTTGTCTAGTTAATAAAAAGGGCATTTTATCAAAGAAAAACTCTGGTTAGTGGCTTGATTTAAACCATGCAAACTTTTATGATGACACTGCCTATTCAAGAATCGGAATCGAGAACTGGAATTGAAAGAAGGAATCTGTATCGGAACCGGAATCATTAAATTCAAAGAATGCCCAACCTTAATCACCAACGTGTGAGATTATTTGTCTGGGCTTGTTTGTTACGTGCGGTATTTGGCTGTATAATAACCGGCAACATTTTTTTTCAAAATCCAAATGAAATGAAAAGTGGGGTGTACAAAAACCGAGGTACCACTGTATTTATACTTTCAAATTGTGGCATCGAGGCCAAAAGGTTAGCATCTTCGCCTCACATTTTTAGGACATCAAAGTTTCGTATCTCCATCTCAGTTTGGAGTTTGCATGTTCTCCCCATGTATGTTTTGGTTTTGTCTGGGGATCTTACTATAAGGTAACATATGTATTGGCACAAAATGTATACAGTGTTTATATAGTGTACTGTATGATCATTAAGTTAAACTAGCTACTAATGTGATTTTATACCCCACATTCCAAAACATGCTTGTTAGACTACTTGGAAATTACAGTCACTACGTTTCTATGCACTAAATTAGTCTGATTTCTCAAATATTAGTAGTTCGTTTTTTTGTATTTTCATACATTTGTGTGAAGTCCAAGTGTCCATGCACTTTCTCTAATTCGACTATTGGTCATAAGCAGTGCCGGCCCAAGCCTCCATGGGGCCCTAAGCAAAATTTGATTTTGGGGCCCTCTATTTCTGCCAATAATATTGATTGTTGATCATTCACACACCTACTATAAACTCATTGCGGCTCTGGCAGTGTTGTTTACATTATCCTATTGTCAGCCTGGCATGTCTTTACAAATGACATGTCATTTATAAAGATATGGGGGTGGTCCAGTTAAGAACATAAATAATACCAATGAATGAACGAATGATGTCCAGAGTGCCACATATGGTTCCTAATCTTAAAATGTAGAAAACATTCAGCTACAAGAGTGGCCTGGGGTTGAACAGTCCAAGTGATAAAGCTTTGTATTTACAGTAAAAGTGTCATCTTGTCTCATCAGTCTTGTACATATTAGTCTTTAATTACTAGTTTACATTTTTAGTTAATTGTTCATATTTAATGTTTACTTTGTACAAAGAGAGCGCAGTCTACTGAAGTTAAATTCATCAATAGTTTTCCCCTTTGAAAGACGCAAGGCATAAAAACTGTTGTCGCGCACTGATTCTCCACTTTGTGCGCTCGCGACACCCTTTTGCACGCACGTGGTGTCTTTTTGCGCGCGCGCCGTCTCGGTCTGTGCGCTCTCTGTGTACTCCTGGCATCTCTCCTCGCGCTGTCATTTTTTTTGGGGCACTTTGGGGGCAGGTATGCTTAGACAGTCCCTCCTTTCTGATTGGCTCTGAGCATTTTTCATATGACCAATCATTCTCCAGCGTAGCAACGTTGTAGCCATCTTACCTCGGACAGCTAGCCTCAATCATTACATTGATGTCAAAGCAAGTTATGGTAATTTAATTAGTACATGTACCAATTAAATTACCATAACTTGCTCGATTTTCAACCAATTTACAAACGGTTTGCCTTGTTACAAATCTTATTACATGTAGATATGACATAGGATGCTGCACCTGTTGAAATTACCTCTTTCGCTATAAAAAAAAAAGACTTAATTGTGCAACATAGTTGTGTAGGGTCAGTGATAGTCAGTTCTCTGATTATTTTTAAACTGTTTCAGAATACATTATTAAAAGGCTATTTTTAACATTTTAAAAACAAAATTCAAAGATTATTTCATTAATTTTATGGCTGAATCAAAAGAAATTCCATAAATTAGAAAACAAATGTTCAAGAAGAAGTGAAAACTTTGCGCCTATAACAATCTTGATACATATTGACGATGACCCGCCCTGCTATACTTCTGATTGGCTCTGAGCGTTTCGCCTGACCAATCAGAAAGAAGGGGCCGTCTAAGCATACCCGCCCCCAAAGTGCCAAAACGAAACATGCCAGCGCACAGACCGAGACGGCGCGCGCGCAAAAAGGCACCACACGCGCGCAAAAGGGTGTCGCGCGCGCGCACGAAGTGGAGAATCAGCGCGCGATAACAGTTTTTATGCGCTCGGATTTTTGGCACTAATGTGACGCCATAGCAGGCGGCAAACGTCACAGGTGCAGCAGAGGCAGCTTTACATTTAAAGAGAGGCAGGAAGAATCACTAAGCCTAGATCAGCAGCAGCACTCTGTTGACCTAAAATTGTGTTTTTGTACAATAATATATCTTTGATCATTTAGAAATCATCAGTCAGACTCGTACATGCAAAAAATTAAAAATAAGATTTTTTTGTTAATTGCTTTTGGGGGCCCCCTGGTGGCCGCGGGGCCCTAAGCAAGCGCTTAGTACGCTTATGCCTTGGGCCGGCTCTGGTCATAAGCATGGTGCTTCCCGTACACTGGGGAGCGCTTATTTCTTTTTTAGCGCGGTTAATTTATTTATTTTCCGGTCGAGCTACATGACGTCACACTAGGCGTGTGTGGCTTCTAACAAGTTAAGAGCCTAGCTATGTTGTGCAATCCGCTGTAATATTGACACAAATTAAAAATATTACGTCTCTTATGACTATGCTGCTCCTCTCTGAGCTGCCACCTTAACGTGGTAGAGGAGTTTGCGTGTCCCAATGATCCTAGGAGCTATGTTGTCCGGGGGCTTCCATGCCCCCTGGTAGGGTCTCCCAAGACAAACAGGTCCTAGGTGAGGGATCAGACAAAGAGCAGCTCGAAGACTTCTATGGAAATGCAAGAACCGAGACTCAGATTTCCCTCGCCCGGACGCGGGTCACCGGGGCCCCCCTCCGGAGCCAGGCCCTTAGTTGGGGCACGATGGCGAGCGCCTGGTGGCCGGGCCTGTCCCCATGGGGCCCGGCCGGGCACGGCCCGAAGAGGCAACGTGGGTCCCCCCTCCAATGGGCTCACCACCCATAGCAGGGGCCATAGAGGTCGGGTGCAATGTGAGCTGGGCGGTAGCCGAAGGCAGGGCACTTGGCGGTCCGATCCTCGGCTACAGAAGCTAGCTCTTGGGACGTGGAACGTCACCTCGCTGGGGGGGAAGGAGCCTGAGCTAGTGCGCGAGGTAGAGAAGTTCCGGTTGGATATAGTCGGACTCACCTCGACGCACAGCAAGGGCTCTGGAACCAGTTCTCTCGAGAGGGGATGGACTCTCTTCCACTCTGGCGTTGCCAGCAGTGAGAGGCGACGGGCTGGGGTGGCAATTCTTGTTGCCCCCCGGCTCAGAGCCTGCATGTTGGAGTTCAACCCGGTGGACGAGAGGGTAGCTTCCCTCCGCCTTCGGGTGGGGGGACGGGTCCTGACTGTTGTTTGCGCTTACGCGCCAAACAGCAGCTCAGAGTACCCACCCCTTTTTGGATTCACTCGAGGGAGTACTTGAGAGTGCTCCCCCGGGTGATTCCCTCGTTCTACTGGGGGACTTCAACGCTCATATTGGCAACGACAGTGAAACCTGGAGAGGCGTGATTGGGAAGAATGGTCGCCCGGATCTGAACCCAAGTGGTGTTTTGTTATTGGACTTTTGTGCCCGTCACGGATTGTCCATAACGAACACCATGTTCAAGCATAAGGGTGTCCATATGTGCACTTGGCACCAGGACACCCTAGGCCGCAGTTCTATGATCGACTTTGTAGTTGTGTCATTGGATTTGCGGCCTCATGTTTTGGACACTCGGGTGAAGAGAGGGGCGGAGCTTTCTACCGATCACCACCTGGTGGTGAGTTGGCTGCGATGGTGGGGGAGGATGCCGGACAGACCTGGCAGGCCCAAACGCATTGTGAGGGTTTGCTGGGAACGTCTGGCAGAGTCTCCTGTCAGAGAGAGTTTCAATTCCCACCTCCGGAAGAACTTTGAACATGTCACGAGGGAGGTGCTGGACATTGAGTCCGAGTGGACCATGTTCCGCACTTCTATTGTCGAGGCGGCTGATTGGAGCTGTGG
Source organism: Nerophis lumbriciformis (assembly GCF_033978685.3). Lineage (NCBI taxonomy): Eukaryota > Metazoa > Chordata > Actinopteri > Syngnathiformes > Syngnathidae > Nerophis > Nerophis lumbriciformis. The sequence continues at coordinate 30,005,014 of NC_084556.2, forward strand.
CCGCAAGGTAGTTGGTGCCTGTCGTGGCGGTAATCCTAGAACCCGTTGGTGGACACCGGCGGTGAGGGATGCCGTCAAGCTGAAGAAGGAGTCCTATCGGGTTCTTTTGGCTCATGGGACTCCTGAGGCAGCGGACAGGTACCGACAGGCCAAGCGGTGTGCGGCTTCAGCGGTCGCGGAGGCAAAAACTCGGACATGGGAGGAGTTCGGGGAAGCCATGGAAAACGACTTCCGGACGGCTTCGAAGCGATTCTGGACCACCATCCACCGCCTCAGGAAGGGGAAGCAGTGCACTACCAACACCGTGTATGGTGCGGATGGTGTTCTGCTGACCTCGACTGCGGAAGTTGTGGATCGGTGGAGGGAATACTTCGAAGACCTCCTCAATCCCACCAACACGTCTTCCTATGAGGAAGCAGTGCCTGAGGAATCTGTGGTGGGCTCTCCTATTTCTGGGGCTGAGGTTGCTGAGGTAGTTAAAAAGCTCCTCGGTGGCAAGGCCCCGGGGGTGGATGAGATCCGCCCGGAGTTCCTTAAGGCTCTGGATGCTGTAGGGCTGTCTTGGTTGACAAGACTCTGCAGCATCGCGTGGACATCGGGGGCAGTACCTCTGGATTGGCAGACCGGGGTGGTGGTTCCTCTCTTTAAAAAGGGGAACCGGAGGGTGTGTTCTAACTATCGTGGGATCACACTCCTCAGCCTTCCCGGTAAGGTCTATTCAGGTGTACTGGAGAGGAGGCTACGCCGGATAGTCGAACCTCGGATTCAGGAGGAACAGTGTGGTTTTCGTCCTGGTCGTGGAACTGTGGACCAGCTCTATACTCTCGGCAGGGTCCTTGAGGGTGCATGGGAGTTTGCCCAACCAGTCTACATGTGCTTTGTGGACTTGGAGAAGGCATTCGACCGTGTCCCTCGGGAAGTCCTGTGGGGAGTGCTCAGAGAGTATGGGGTTTCGGACTGTCTGATTGTGGCGGTCCGCTCCCTGTATGATCAGTGTCAGAGCTTGGTTCGCATTGCCGGCAGTAAGTCGGACACGTTTCCGGTGAGGGTTGGACTCCGCCAAGGCTGCCCTTTGTCACCGATTCTGTTCATAACTTTTATGGACAGAATTTCTAGGCGCAGTCAAGGCGTTGAGGGGATCCGGTTTGGTGGCTGCAGGATTAGGTCTCTGCTTTTTGCAGATGATTTGGTCCTGATGGCTTCATCTGGCCAGGATCTTCAGCTCTCACTGGATCGGTTCGCAGCTGAGTGTGAAGCGACTGGGATGAGAATCAGCACCTCCAAGTCCGAGTCCATGGTTCTCGCCCGGAAAAGGGTGGAGTGCCATCTCCGGGTTGGGGAGGAGATCTTGCCCCAAGTGGAGGAGTTCAAGTACCTCGGAGTCTTGTTCACGAGTGAGGGAAGAGTGGATCGTGAGATCGACAGGCGGATCGGTGCGGCGTCTTCAGTAATGCGGACGCTGTATCGATCCGTTGTGGTGAAGAAGGAGCTGAGCCGGAAGGCAAAGCTCTCAATTTACCGGTCGATCTACGTTCCCATCCTCACCTATGGTCATGAGCTTTGGGTTATGACCGAAAGGACAAGATCACGGGTACAAGCGGCCGAAATGAGTTTCCTCCGCCGGGTGGCGGGGCTCTCCCTTAGAGATAGGGTGAGAAGCTCTGTCATCCGGGGGGAGCTCAAAGTAAAGCCGCTGCTCCTCCGCATCGAGAGGAGCCAGATGAGGTGGTTCGGGCATCTGGTCAGGATGCCACCCGAGCGCCTCCCTAAGGAGGTGTTTAGGGCATGTCCGACCGGTAGGAGGCCACGAGGAAGACCCAGGACACGTTGGGAAGACTATGTCTCCCGGCTGGCCTGGGAACGCCTCGGGATCCCCCGGGAGGAGCTGGACGAAGTGGCTGGGGAGAGGGAAGTCTGGGCTTCCCTGCTTAGGCTGCTGCCCCCGCGACCCGACCTCGGATAAGCGGAAGAAGATGGATGGATGGATGGATGGATGACTATGCTGATGTGAAATAGCAGACAGCATCAAGAAATGATCTTGGATTACGCTACGAACATGACGCTACTACCAATAATGTATCGGAGCGGATGCAGGTCCGAAGTAAAGAAAGACCAAGGGCAGAGAGTTTTTTCGAAGGAATTTTTGGACCGAGAATCATGAGAACAAAACTTTTAAATATCTCGTATGTAATTCATAAGGCAGCAAAGGCTCTGTGGATTGATGGAAGGAGTTTTAAATCCGAGTTCGTGCACCGACTGGATACTGTTCTAAATGAACTTGGTTGCTATTTTTCTGGACTATTTTGCCAGTTGTGTGGATTTATTATTAATCAGTTTGGAAATGCTGCATGAAGTGTATGCTTTATTATTCTCCTGTTAATTTGTAATATGTGCTTAATTGTCATTCATATTTCGTTCGGGAGTCCGTATTAAGCCCGCATTCAACATTTCCTTAGTTACCTTATTAAATAAATCAGTTTATTTTTTCTACCATCAATGCACTTGGAAATGTTCTGTTCTTTTAATTTGAGAAGCAAATAAACAGTCTCCTTATCACTATAATTGTTGCTGATTTTATTGAACGGTATCTGCTTCTGGTGGAAGTGCAACACTAAGGGTCCCCTCTGCCGCAACCCTCCCCCTCGAGAGATCTGGTTTCCAATCGCATAATCCAGGTGTGTTAGTCCGACTTTTCAAACACTGAACACCATCGGATTAGGGTGTTTCCATGGGCTGTTTGAGGTTCATTTAAAGCCGAACTATTTGAGAAATCAGACTAATTTAGTGCATGTACACGTACTGACTGTCCACAAGGGTGAATGGTAGTTTGTGTACAAACCCCGTTTCCATATGAGTTGGGAAATTGTGTTAGATGTAAATATAAACGGAATACAATGATTTGCAAATCCTTTTCAACCCATATTCAGTTGAATGCACTACAAAGACAACATATTTGATGTTGAAACTCATAAACTTTATTTATTTTTTTTGCAAATAATCATTAACTTAGAATTTCATTGCTGCAACACGCACCAAAGTAGTTGGGAAAGGGCATGTTCACCACTGTGTTACATGGCCTTTCCTTTTAACAACACTCAGTAAACGTTTGGGAACTGAAGAGACACATTTTTTTAAGCTTTTCAGGTAGAATTCTTTCCCATTCTTGCTTGATGTACAGCTTAAGTTGTTCAACAGTCCGGGGGTCTCCGTTGTGGTATTTTAGGCTTCATAATGCGCCACATATTTTCAATGGGAGACAGGTCTGGACTACAGGCAGGCCAGTCTAGTACCCGCACTCTTTTACTATGAAGCCACGTTGATGTAACACGTGGCTTGGAATTGTCTTGCTGAAATAATCAGGGGCGTCCATGGTAACGTTGCTTGGATGGCAACAAATGTTGCTCCAAAACTTGTATGTACCTTTCAGCATTAAGATGTGTAAGTTACCCATGTCTTGGGCACTAATACACCCCCATACCATCACAGATGCTGGCTTTTCAACTTTGCGCCTAAAACAATCCGGATGGTTCTTTTCCTCTTTGGTCCGGAGGACACGACGTCCACAGTTTCCAAAAACAATTTGAAATGTGGACTCGTCAGACCACAGAACACTTTTCCACTTTGTATCAGTCCATCTTAGATGAGCTCAGGCCCAGCGAAGCCGACGGTGTTTCTGGGTGTTGTTGATAAACGGTTTTCGCCTTGCATAGGAGAGTTTTAACTTGCACTTACAGATGTAGAGACCAACTGTAGTTACTGACAGTGGGTTTCTGAAGTGTTCCTGAGCCCATGTGGTAATATCCTTTACACACTGATGTCGCTTGTTGATGCAGTACAGTGTGAGGGATCGAAGATCACGGGCTTAGCTGCTTACGTGCAGTGATTTCTCCAGATTCTCTGAACCCTTTGATGATATTACGGACCGTAGATGGTGAAATCCCTAAATTCCTTGCAATAGCTGTTTGAGAAAGGTTTTTCTTAAACTGTTCAACAATTTGCTCACGCATTTGTTGACAAAGTGGTGACCCTCGCCCCATCCTTGTTTGTGAATGACTGAGCATTTCATGGAATCTACTTTTATACCCAATCATGGCACCCACCTGTTCCCAATTTGCCTGTTCACCTGTGGCATGTTCCAAATAAGTGTTTGTTGAGCATTCTTCAACTTTATCAGTATTTATTGCCACCTTTCCCAACTTCTTTGTCACGTGTTGCTGGCATCAAATTATAAAGTTAATGATTATTTGCAAAAAAAAAAAAAAGTTGATCAGTTTGAACATCAAATATCTTGTCTTTGTAGCATATTCAACTGAATATGAGTTGAAAATGATTTGCAAATCATTGTATTCCGGTTATATTTACATCTAACACAATTTCCCAACTCATATGGAAACGGGGTTTGTATATGTAATCCTGTGTATGTCAGAAACCAAAACAAAGGCATAAAAATCCTCCTAGGTGAGGTAAAGACTTGCCATCTTTACTGACAGTTGGTGTGAAAGTCTCACCAATAAACTCAAAAACCTCCTCAAAATATTGTCGAAGGTTTTGTTTGCTGTTGTCTGTGGCTGGCAGCCTTTTGTAGCGCAATCCAGATTTGACGTGGTAGAGGGGCAGATGAGTCGTCACGTTCACCACGTAGCCGATGTTGAGGCGCAACAGGAGATCCAAGTCCTGAGCATCCCGTTCGTTTCCAAGAAACAAGAATGGAAGGATGGCACTGACGACTGCGTTCTCCGCATCGGGAGTCATGGCAGACTCATCGGATAGGGAGGCTGGCAGCGAAGATGAAAGTGGCAGGGAAAGGTGCACTGAAAGAGGATAAGACAGGAAACGAGTTTAAAGAAGTTCTTTTGAGAGGTGTTTTGCTAATTACATTCTCACCGGAAGAAACAGTCCCTTACAGGATTTCGCTGCCTTTTTTTGTGATTGTTGCAGCCTGAAATGCCTAAATTCACAGCAGCATTTTTAGAAAGTTGTGGCAAGTTGTAAAGTAAATATGTAAAGTTGTGGCATATGTAGTTCTTAATTGTCTTACCTTCGGTAAATAAAGGTTAAATAAGGGACAAGCGGTTAAAAATGGATGGATACATATATAAATGCATGTAAATTAGGAATTGAGAACGCCGGTGTGTAGCTAAATCTTTACATACTACATTACCCAGAAGACTTACTGTCGTTGGCAAGAACCGGAAGTAAGTCTTTGCTACGCAGGAGGATGACAACTTTGCCATTTTAGCAATACAACATTGATATATTATTACTAGGGCTGTCAACCTTACCGTGATTACGAAAAAACATGCCGCGTTAAAAGTGAATGAATGAAGATTAATCACACTATTTGTTTTGACCGCACCTTAACCTGATTACACGGGCAGCGATTAGGCCACACGCCAGATCGAAGATGATTGATGAGAGTCAGAGCGGTGTGCTCGGCGGCCAACTTCGCTTCAAAACACACGCGGATAGAACTTTAGATACTACTAAGGTAATTAGATGATTGTGCAGCGACAAACTTTCTTATCATCGGCGCACATCAAGTTTAAAATACCATCTTAAAGTAATACACGTACTTGAAAGAAGCAGAGGATGACAAACAACCAATCACAACTACCTAGGCTAGCATTGTACCAAAATAAGAGATCAACACTTTAAAAGGTAAACAAGTTTGCTTGTTTAAGAAACTGGTTAAATGGTGCACTATGTTAAGTTTAATGGGTGTGTTTACTACATTATTAGTGTATATCCTTGTTTACTATATTATTGCCAAGACTTTCAAAAGGTGCACTTAATTCTTCCTATATTGTCACCAAGTGTTGAGCACATTAATGACTTGCAGTTAAGTAAAACATTTAAAAATATTCCTGTATGACTTTCTGAGAATAAAATTGCATTTGTGTATTGAGGTCTTTTCTTAAGCAAATTTTTAATTATGCAAACGAGTAATCACCTGCGATTTATCATGATTAATCCAAATTCAAGAATGCGATCAATTTGATTTAAAAATAGAATAATTTGACAGCCCTAACTTTTACACTTTGTGTACACAAGAAACAAACATATGATTTACTGAGACAGTTGACTTGCACGTTTGAGCTCCACTCAGAGACAAATTTGATTCATGAAAATGACACTAATTGACCAAAATGTGAAGGAAAGTAATTTGCGGGGATTGGTTGAATTTGCGTGAATTGGTGCGATCACGTCATCGTGAATTCCTAGCGGGACTGAATAAAGAGTTGTCAATAAAGCTATTAAACTATTATCTGGCAATCAATGCCAAACGAGAAACTAGTCTGTTGTCTTTCTTTGTAAGTTTTTCCTAATTTCCTATTCTTCCTCTTCATATTGGTACTGTGGATCATTAATATTGCTTTGAAAGTTACTTTTATCTTAATTTATTAGCGTGGCCTTAGAACCAGAAGTAATTTTCTCGATTAACATTTCAAGGGAAGCAGAGCTTGGATTTGATTCATTGGTTTTGTTGCTGGTGTAGTTTGATTCTCATCTGTTTAAATGTCTACACCAGGGGTCCCCAAACTACGGCCCGCGAGCCAGATCTGACCCGCCAACATCCACAATCTGGACCATGGGACATGTCCCAATTAAAACAAAATAATATTAATTACTTTTTTTTTTTTTAATCTGTTGTGTCCACCCGTTCATATCATATTGTTGATGTAGATGCCCATATCTGCTGAACTTACTGTGCTTACTTTACAAAAAAGAAGTGTGGTGTACTTCACTTGTTGCCTTATTTGTATTTGACTTCATTGAATGTTTGAATAGATTTAGTGTTTGTCGCAGCCAGAATGTAGCAGGGGGGAATAGAAAGAAGAAGACAAAAACAAAAGACAAATGGGGAAATTGTGGGGACAAGATAGATAAATAAATAGTATACGTATATATATTATGACTGTCAAAGTTAAGGCAATAATAACGCGTTAACTACAATAACGGCACTAATTGTTTTAACGGGCGATTAACACGAACACTTCCTTTTTGATTCTCTTGCCGTGTCGTGGGGGGAGGGGGGGGGATTGGGCTGCAGTTCACTTGCTACTGAAGAGCCACAAGCGAGCAGAAATGGATAAAGAAAAGGGCACCTTATGGAAATATGAGGTTCAAAGCCATAGCAAGAAAGGACTATTTTTCACCGCGAGAAGAGGCGACATCCCTGCAGCAAACCCCTGCTGCAAGCGTCGTTCTAGAGGTGAGTGGTGCTTCACTTCTGTGTTCAGATTACAGTTAAGGTGCAGTGATAACATAACATTTAGATTGTTAATGTGACTGCTTTAGTAAGTAAGATGACATACAAGCTCAACAAAAATGAAAGACGGTCAGCAGGATGTCGAAAGGAGACTTTTTTTTATTGCAAACAGTCGATCCGACATCAAAACATGGCAAGACACTTTCATAAACCAATCACTCACTTTTCCGGCTTTTAAAATAAAAGCGCTACACTATATATTCGGTTTTACTATGTTTAGGGTTTCTCCTAAATGTAAGGGCTTCATATTCGTCGCCACACCTACCAAAATAAAGTAATATAATGTATTGTAGCATCCAGAAGAAAACAAAGCCTGACGCTCTTTTTAGCTTTTATGGCCAATTTTATGCTAACATCGGGCCCAATTCCAACAAGTATTTCCTCCGTGTTTCACTCCTAGACACACAACCCTTGTTCATTTTCCACCGACACGGTGTGTTCAAAGACCATGGGAAAAATGACCACCATAACACATTAACATACACATTAACACCAGCCCTTCGCACGGGGTTGTCTGGAGCGAAGGCAGCGTGTCCACACTGTGGATGTACTTTAATATATTTCAAATATACCCGCGGACAGCGATCTTCACTATTTAAGATGACAATGGCAGTTTTTGATGAGAGAAAGGCTCCCAGCAACGCGAAGCAAGTGTGCTTTTCGTCACGGACATAGTGCGACAGAATCTAAACAGAGTCTCTAAACACAAGTACAGTCGCCAATAACACCAGAAATGGATGCTAGATTTGTTGTCAATCCTTTTTATTACAGAAAAGGTGACTAGCAGGATTGGAGAAATCTCCAAAAAAAAAAAAAAAAAAACCTCAACAAAGTTCATTGTACAATAAGCAGCAACGATTTAAAAATTGAACAGCACAATATTGTGTAAGAATAATATATATGTTAATACTATACTTAACAGATTTGTTTTAAATGTATGTTCACGTCCCTTTTTAAATAGTATATGCATCATAGCAAATCAAGCGATGAAGTCATGTCGACCACGCCCCCACCGCCGCATTTAATTTGGCAATTTAGGGGAAACCCTGACATTAAAAAAACTAAAATGTCTTACATTACGATCATGCTTTGTCAGAAATGTTTTGTAATGTTATTCTGTGATATTTGCACCTAAAGAAATGTGGGGTGGGGGGATATTGTTCTGGCTGGCTGAAATATAGTATAAATTATTTTATAACTTGTTCTGGTTGAGTCTTCAATTACAGAATGATCAGCAGGCTGAATATTAAATTTTATTAATTAATAGAGAAGGTTAAAACATTGTCATACAGCAATATGAAGCCACCTCCCTGAAAATGACCTGTCTAGAGTACACTTATACCTATCTGCGATTATCACGTCTATGAACAATGCGATTGATCGCGACTAAATATTCTAATCGTTTGACAGCCCTTATCTATCCATCCATCTATCTATCTATCTATCTATCCATCCATCCATCCATCCATTCATCCATCCGTCCATCCATCCATCCATCCATCCATCCATGTATATATATTAGCGCTATCAAATGATTAAAATATTTAATCGCGATCATCGCATTTTGTTCATAGTTAACTCAAAATTAATCCCGATTGTTCACAGGTATATATAATTTTTCATCATTACTAAGTGTACCCTAGACAAATCATTTTCAAGTTTTAACACCATGAACGGACAATTAGTTTGCTTTAAATTAATTTGTTTTAAACATTATGATTTTTAAACAGCTCAACACAAAAAGGACAAACACAATTTAATGACAATAAAAACAAAAATGCCTGCTGTGTGTTGGTTGTCTTGCCAGATTTTGTATTTTGTAGAAATACAGAATGTCTATTCCTGCATTTGCATTCAGAGGAGGAGCTACACTTCCATGTTTAGAGAACAGTTCCACGTATAAATAACACAAGATTTTGATTGTTATGATAATACTTTCATTGTCAAAGATGTTTTTGTTATATCCACCCATTCAATTTCGATTGTTTGTTCCTTTTGGGGTCACAGGGTGGGTGCTGAAGCCTATCCCAGCTGTAATCTATGATATTTCCACCTGAATAAATGCTTCTGATAGTCTGTACATTACATGTTGTACAAGTTAATGGTCCTCCTATTGCCGCATGACAATGTTTTAACCTTTTCTATTAATTAATAAAATGTAATATTCAGCCTGCTAATCATTTTGCAATTGAGGACTCAACCAGAACATGTTATGAAAAAATGTACACAATATTTCAGCCAGCCAGGATTTTTTTTCAAAAGTATTAAAATACAAATGAAGGTGAAACAACAACTTTACATTAACATTACAAAGTACAGTACGAGGAACCGAGCTGATTATGCTAACTATTGATAGTTAAAATGCAAAGCTAATGTATTCTTATACAGGAGGCTTTTTACCTGGAGCAGACCTAGAGAATGATGATGTCGCTGTTATTGTCAACAAATGCTTCCTCACATTGGAAGTATTCCCGCCACTTGCCTTTTTTTTATACGTCACAAATATTGTAGCGAGCGTAATCTGCATCACATTTGGAAAAGACGAGACACACTTTATAGCGTTTTCTATTTGGCATGGTTGGGTTTTTGTCATGAAACATTAATGGGTTGCAAGATTACTAAGAGCATGTGCGCTTCGAAATCACCTGTTTTCCTCTCAAGTGGTAGCACATAATCACCATTCGCAAGAGCTAATTCAAACAGACGTGACATCACGCGCAACCCAGGCACCGAAACATGGCAACGCTGGATCTTACGTGAATCGGTGCCCGGTAGTACCGGCTGGATTCGGTCGATGCCAAAAAAGTACCGGACATCTTCATTTTGAAACTGCAGTTAAACTGGATGTATAGCATAGCACTTTTATTTTGAAGCCAAAAAAGTGTGTGATTGGTTTAAGAAAGTGTATTGACATGTTTTGATGTTGGACTGTTTGCAATAAAAAAGTCTCCTTTCAATATCCTGCCAACCGTCTTTCATTTCTGTTTAACGTTTATATCATCTTACTTACTCAATCAGTCAGTAACAATCTGAATGTTATTTTATCACTGCACCAAACCGTAGTCTGAACACGGAAGTGAAGCACCACCCGCCTGAACTACGTGCATAGCAGGCGTTTGCTGGAGGGATGTCGCCTATTCTCGAAAAAGAGTCCTTTTTTGTCGGGAGAACAACTTGATGTGGCTTTGAACCTGATATTTCCATAAGGTAGACGACTTTCCTTTGTCCATTTCTGCTCGCTTGTGGCTCTAGGCTAACAGATGAACCACAACTGAGTTCCTACGGCACTCCCCGAGGGTCAAAATGGGCACGCGTGCGTTAATCGCCCGTTAAAAAAATTAGTGCCGTTATTGAAATTTATAGTTAACGCGTTATCACGTTAACTTTGACAGCCCTAATATTGTATATATGTATATATGTGTATATGTTTATAATTGTTTACAAATAGATAGCCCAGCCCTCGGCCAAATTATTTTAACCCAATGTGGCCCCCTGGTCTACACAGAATAAATATGAACAACAGTCTTACTTCTGCTCTTCTCTTCATCTTGCTCTCTGTTTAGTGAGTTCAGAGCCAAGTGAAGGGACTGAGCTGATGGTAGCGAATGCCCCCCTTCCCTGTCTCTCTGCCAGGGTTTGGTTTTGATGAGTGTGCTGGGGGCGGACGGTGTAGGCGAAAAGGAAACCGGTGATAGTGGAGAAGGTGAGCAGGGAGAAGGTGAACCAGTATATGGGGCGTCTCTGTCATGCTCAAGAGTGCTGCTCATTCCTACATTGTCGGCTTTATTCAGAAGCCTCCTTAGTGAATCCCGGCCTTCTTCAAATCCTGACCCCGACCTATAGCCTATAAAATCCAAAGCAGCCATGTTTCCCTGCTGTAGGCGACGTCGTCCAGCGTGGTCTGTTAGCTGAGAGTGTGCATACTCTTGAAGGTTATGAGAGTCCAGGAGTACAAGTCCACTTCCGTTGCTTCCATTTTGGATCTGGCTCGAAGTGGTCTTCCCGACACCTACTCCCACGCCGGCACAGTGATTTTTTTGAGCTGTGGAATGGGTCATCTTTCTGGCCAGTTCCTCAGGCCAGATAGTACGCACACTGTAGTCATCGTCATCAGCTTGAAACGTAGTCGCTGAATGAGGCGCCCCAATACTTCTTCCGGGCGGTTTACCTCTGCGAGGGTTAAATGTTACCACTATGGGATCGCTGCTACAGTAGCTGCAGGTGGAGCTACCTATCTGGGAGGCTTTGGGATTGCAGCCTGTGACACAGCTTTGAATTGCCCTAAGAGGGGCAGAAGAGGATAAAGGGGTACACGGCAGACATCCCCCTACTAGTTTTTTACGAAGAATAGCAGGACTCTCAAAGGCTCCAGCCTCACTAGCGCAGGAGGCACAGCGGAGTGGTTTGAACAGATTCGACCGGCGGTCAGACACAGTGCTGTTGGTTGATGAGGTGTTAGAGGTGGAGGTGGTGGACAGACATCCTCCAAGATTTTTCAGCCCCATATCTTTGCCTCCTTTTTTTACTGCCCCAACATTGTGGCCACCGGAAAAGGAGGTGGAAGAACTACCTCCACCTCCTTGGCACGTGGAGGAGTGGCCCTTAGACCCTTTGCATCTTACCAACCTCCAGCAACCACATCCAAAGGGGTGGGTGCAGTCAATGGTACAGGTGTGGTCAGGGCTGGGGAACCCTCCTGTATGGGAGGCGCAGGGAGAGAGGGTGAGACCATGAAGAATGTGAGGACGGTGATCCCTGTGTCGAGAAAAGCGAGGCCCGTTGAGTTGTTGGAAGGAGGCAGGGAAGTGTGCGGGATGAGGGGCAGAGGAAGAGGGGTGGTTTAGGATGGCAGCATGGGGAACAGGGACAGAGTTACGGTGGGTGGGAAGACTGTGACTTGTATGATTTTGGCGCAGAGTGCCCAGCTTGGAATTCTTATAATCCAGCGAGGGAAATTCTTGGTCAGTTCTGTTCAAAACATTTTCCTTTCCTTTTTCACCCCTGAGCTTGTAATGCTGCGCCTGGGCAGGGACAAACTGCAGAAGTCCTCCGGCGGAAGATGACAGCTGATTGTGTCGACTTTGCTGCGACTTGCGTTCACCTCCACTTCTTCTCTCAAACTGATCCAAATGTAAAGTTGGGCATTTTGCCCTTGTACACTTGACACTTCCAGTCCGACCAAGTGAGTTGCTAATTCCTGCTCTGCCGCCTTTGTCTAGTTTTAGTCTGATATCAATCGTGTGTGTGTGGGATGGCAGTCGTGGACCGAGAGTCACGGTTCCATTGCTGTGGCAGTGGCTTGGGGCTTGTTGGTAACCTGCTGGGATAACCAGATGGTTGTCCGTGATTTTCTGTGCACGGGAGGATCTGCGTTTGCATTCCAGAGTCAGAGATTTACACGTGGGTGAGTAAAAGTGAGGCTGAGAAGGGTGAGTCCGGGAAACTCGGGAGACTTGTTCATTGGAAGAAGTGGATATCCGAGAAGTGTGATGCGGGATTACTTGGGGGGAAGCCTCACACAAGACTAAGTTTTCAGGCCGCTGGATGACCACTATGCGCTCGTCGAGAGGAAGAGGAGGCATCTGGGTTTAAGTGAAGCTGTCCAGTAAAGAGAAAAAGAGAGGAAAAGATTATTCACAGCATTACTTTACTTTCAGAAACAATGAAAATGTGGGTCAGACTTTACATTCCATTTGTTTTGACACAAAAATCCTAAAGTAGGATCCTCTTCCAACTTTAATATTCAAAAAGTTTTTTGTATTGTTTTGTAACAAATCTCATCTTTGCCTAGCCAATTATTTAAGTACTTAAAGTCAAACCCCAAAGTACAACAATCAACAAAACATTGGAATGTTTTTTCAGTATGTTTTTCAACATTGTATATATGAAGATAATGTAAACATACCAATCACAGATACAACCACGCCATGTTAGATTGAACATGAACTTGACACACACAATTCCTTCATCACTGGCTGCACAAATAGGATATGGACATTAGACCCACTGGTGCATGTTTGACCTTAATAAATAACATTGGAGGAAGGAACCACTTCCTTTGCCAAATCCATTTAAACATGCACGTATCTCTCTGCTATGTGCTTATACCAAGGCCACTTGCCAGAAACGGAATGTGCATCATAACAATCACATTTTCACACCCACATTTGCTCCCCAGCAATAGGATGTGCCATTACAATGAAACAAAAATCAATACGGAAAAGGGCGAGTGTGTGTTTATCAGCATTGCAACCAAGGATTCTTAAAAGCTCATTTACAAAAAGTAGTGATGAACTTGCAATAACCTTCATCCCTCAGAGGAGTCATCAGTCTTTGCAAGACACCTTTTTGATGTGAAGGACTAAGCAACGACGGATGATAAATATGTACTGCAATACTGCAGAATAGACTATGTGTTTGCTGCTGTGTAAGTGGATGTGTCCCCAGGATTAAAACGTTTGTTTTTGTTTGTTCTAGGTTTAATCTATTATTAACTAATGGGTCTACAGATCATCCAAATTCATTTCACAAATCAAAGATGTTGGTTCATTTGGCCCTTGGTATAAACCAAAGATCAACAAATACACAACAACATAACTTAGCAAAGCACAACTTTTTGCCAACATGACACAGCACAAAGGAGTAATAAATCACAGCGCCTTTTACGGCAGTTGTATTTATTTGGGTCATTTAATCACCACAATCATCACCATTAACATTTAATTACATGTTGGTACACTACATCACAATAGAAAAGACACCCTGATGAACAACACACACTGATGAATGGTGATCATTTGTTATGCTTATTGCATCCAAGACTCATTACTCAGTTGATTAAGTGCTTTGTTTACTATTAACTATACACAAAAAGGTGGTTATGGCTCTGCTGTTCATTTGGGCACTAATACTAGTTTAATGCTAAGAGTTTTGATCAAAGGTGGCCAAAATACTTTAAAATGTAACATAATAATGCAAGCATGGCATGTTTCTGCAGTAAGCTTTATGAAGACTTGTCCCTTAGTGAGATTGGCAGGTGGATATGATTGACAATGACACCATCCTGCATTAAAGAGTGTCACATAGAATGATAACTGACAAGACCTTTTAGTCAGTGTGCCTTTGAAAAGCCAATGCATCTTTGACCTGTGGTTTGGTATTTTAAAGTTATACTAGGATAATCAGACAGGGCTAATAACTAGAGTGGATTCGTGAGGTGGAGATAGCAGGCTAACTCATAAGGTAACACAGTATTTTAACAATAGTATCACATGCTATGCGATTATTGATTCGGTGACCATAAGGAATCATGTTTTCTTGCTTGCATAATTAGTTTGTAACCCGAGGCAACCCTCCAATTCATCTGAGGTTTGTACATGCAAGCTCCACAGCTGGGTGTTCAGGAGGAATCGACCACCCTTCCTAAAAGGTAGCAATGTGTAGTAATACAGTCATCCCTCGTCACAATTCAAATATTGCAGATTCACAACATTGTGGATTGTTTTAATGCATATTTTTTGGCCTCAATTAAAGGAGCTGTTTGCAACATTTACACAGATGCCTAGAGGCGTCAACTTTCCAATGTTTTAGTATATCCCAGTATATAACACATGCACGCGCATTGGCTTTAGGTGTTGTTAGCTAATAATAGCAATTTGGATAGTTAGTGTTAGCTGTCATTGAATATAAATTTTATAATAACAACTAGATAGCAAATTGTTCGTTGCTTTTCTTGGACTGCTTTAGTATGTATGCACGTGCTCCCAGCGCGTACGTGTTGACGAGGCTGCATGAGTGACCGCTATAAACACCAATCATTTTATTCAAGGCGGTAAAAAATCTTATTACGTAAACTTTGTAATTCTGGAAATATAGACAATTGTCAAACAACTGTGTTCTGTTACACCACTAATGGCAACATATGCTAGTCGGTGGTGGTCTTGTTATATTTTTTGCTTTGAAAAATGTTACTGTGAGGAAGTTGCAAACATCACCTTTAAGAGTTCAATTAGGTCTTATTGACGCACATCTTTTACAGTGCGCTGTTTGTGTCATTTCTATTATTATTTTGTGCCGATTGGACTTCTGTTTCCTGGTTAAGGATGACAATAACAACATGGTGGTTAATCAGCGCTACCAACTTTTGGCAGAACAACTTTACCTCAACACCTGCCTCTTCAATAACACATCTTCACATTGATGAGACTTTGACATTATTAACAGCGGGATGTAGCAGGACCTAATGGGACTCGACGCACACTTTAATGCTAATTAGACTGCTATTAGCTCTCAGCTATCAGCTGCTGGCCGGGCAATGCTAAGTGTAGATGAACTTGGTCGATTCACTTCATCTACGACAGCAATAACACAACTTCACATGATATTGGTGAGCCTTGTGAGCGATGTGGAATTACAATGCAGAACGCGCAACGCTAACAAGACAGCTGATGCCTGCGGCTAACTTTTGGTGTGTTCCATTTGTCCGGGAAGCAGAAATGTTCTTGTTCCTAGTTGAAAATTACAACTAGAACGCCCCCCGAGTTTAGATTTCCCACTGGGAAAGTAAAAGAGTCCTCACCCCCCCTGAGTTGGCTTCAAAGATGGCTGCTCTGAATGTAAACACTAATAGAAGCTTATGTAATTTCCGTTATTAGCACTTTTGACTATTTTCTGTCACACTAAATCAGCCATATATGATGTACTATTGGACGTCTATGTTGGGTAATATTACTGTTGTGTAAATCAAATTGTTTTCATGTTTTTTTATATATGTTCTACACCGCTAGCAATAGCGTCTGTTTCTTGCTTATTAATGGAATTTGAAAGTTACAAAAGGAGTGCATATTTTTCCATAAGTTGTTTATATTCAAATGAGTTTCGTGGATGCGGCCATCTTCATTTCTGACCACATAGCTGGACACTCACAACTCGGCTGTGACGTCATTCCCAGCTTTGAATTCCAACTTCCGAGGTAATGGAATGCACTATTTGGTACAACTGTCAAGTTGAACAACTGTTGGCAGGGTAATGCACGCATGTGGTTTCAGCATACCCAAGCTCAGTTCTAATTTAGAGGAATTGCCCAGGATCTCACAAAGTATTTCCTCTTAATAGACCTGTTTTAGTGGCCGGGTGAGCACCGTAGCAATGACGCCTGGAGAATCCTCCGGGCTCCCGGTACAGTAATCTACAGTAGAACACACTCAATGCTACCATATTGGGTGAAACAAGAATAAAGGTAAATATATGGGTGTTATTTCAGGTTTGGAGGGCTCTAGTAATGTAAAAAGGTCATATTTAGAAGGTCATAAACTGTTTTTTTATGCTCTTAACTATGAAAATATTCAATTTATTAATTTATAATCCTACATTGCAGACATTCGTTTAAGCCATTAGCTGCGACAAACGAGGGACAACTGTACCACCAATGCCCATTAATTACCGACATCACAATGGCTAGATATACAGGTATATTAAGAGGAAACTTCACATTAACCTTACTTTCTTCTCAAGTTTTTGATCATCTCAGCTTTTCAAAAGATAGACAGCAATGTAACAGTACACATTTCCACAAAAGTTCACAAGCAATGCATTTATATATTGCATTGAAATGATCTGATTATCTGATGTTTCTCCACTACTTGCATGTAAAAACCCCTAATGTAATTTACTACAGACAAGATGAGAATGTGGTCTCCCATGTACTTTGGACTGTGAGGGTGTTGTTGCCTCTTTGACTAGTTTATGATGGTGACAGAAAAGTGCCTCTTATAGAAAGAGCAACTTGTAATTGAGTAAGAATGAAGCATAAAGGCCAAACACGAATCCATAATGTAGCGTAGAGAAGTTGAATATCCCACTCTTTTGATTGTATATTGTGAGCGCATTGTCTAATTGTGGTTCACACAGCTTATGTTCATCATTTAGTATGTTAGGATTGGCAACTAAAACTCAACTGTTTGCATGGCTCGTTTTTGGAAATGTTTACGATTACAATCAATTGCAACATTCTTTAAATTGCATTATTTCAAACAGTGTGTGTGTCCTATGAGTCCTATTTGTCAACAATCTCACAAGGAGTGCAAAAGACTCAAATGTAACAAGGAAAAGTGAATGATGTGGTGAGACAATAAACAAGGGAAAAGAAAGCGTCACTAAAGGGATGTAACAATATGAACAGGGTGATTGTGACCAAAATGATCACGCTTACCATTATTGTCACGGTATTGTTGAATATGCTCAAAAAGTACTTAATACACACAGAGAACATTTTTTACTAAGTTTTATTTAAATTTTTGTAATACATAAACAGACACACAATACAGTTTCCGTGGTGGAAGAAACTTTGTTTTTTAACATTGTTCTTGCTTCTTAAGAGTTAGATTTTTTGAGTGTTTAAATGTGTTCATCTTTTTATATTATCATTTGTTCACATTTTTTTAATTTGTAAATTAAAAATGTTTTAACAGCTTTGTTGCCCAAAACAGCAATTTGTTCATACAAGTCTAGGGCTGCAACGATTAATCTGATTTAAAAAAAAAAGACCTAATACCTTGAATTTATATTTTGTTGTTTTGATTAATCATTTAATGAGTTTACCCAATAAAAATGTATCAAATTCGGTTCGCACCGAGTTTCTGCACCGCCACTGTAATTGAGTACATGCGAGCTGTGGTGTGTGAGTGCCGCGATCTATGTGGCGGCGAACAGCAGATAGTTTTTATTTTTATTAGGGCTGTGACAAAAATATATATATATATATATTGCATTTTAATCATGTACAGTAGTGTTTCTTAACTATTGGGGCGCAAGTGCCCCCTATAAGACACTCAAAGAATATCTGTTTCTCAGCTGCGGTACTCAGTTGTAATACACTTTTCCACCACTTGTGGCAGTAATGACAATGTCAAAAAAAACAGAATAAGTCTGTAGCTAAAGTCATAGAGAATTTTCTTAAGTGCAAAAATTATGACTAAAGTGGTGAAGCTGTATTTCCATTTGCGCTTTAATTTTATTTACAGTTTATGTAAGAAACATATAGAGTAAATTATTATTATCATTAACTTTGTTAGAATTTATTCATTTTATCACTGCCTAATTGTATTTAAATTAATCTTTCATCAGTTTTATGAGCCCCTTCTTTTGCAGTATATTTGATTACTATTTATTTTTATAATCAGTCTGACCTAAGCCTTGGTAATAATATTTGTGATTATCACATGGTTTAATATCATTTGACAAGTTTGTAAAGTAAGTAGGGTAAATATAATTATTGAATACAATTTAAAATCCAAAGTACTATTACTAATTCTGTGTTTATATTTGAGTGGGCCCTGGGCCCATATGTAGTAGGAGAATTGGGCCCTAAGTTCAAAAAAGTTAAGAACCCCAGATGTACAGTATATAAGCAGATTAACCACACAGTTTAATTTGATTGAACATGCTTCTTAACCTTAACGAGTTGCACGAATGGTTACCTGAAACGAGCATGGGTTGTTAAATGGTCAGTGATCAGGTCAATGCATACGTCAGTGCAAGGAGACTCCGACATGTGTGCTGGCTGGCCATATTCACTTCAAAACACACCTATGTGGGACTTTAGTTAAACTGCAAGTGTTGAACAAATAAATGACGTGCATTCAAATAATATATTTTAAAAATACTCTGACAATAAAATTGCATTAATGTCCAAATATTGAGGTCTTTTTCAACTTAATTTAAATTAAGTGAAGAAAAACCTGTGATTAGTCTTTATTAATACACATTTAAAAGTGTGATTAATCTGATTTAAAAAAAAATGACAGCCCTATTTTTTATTAATATATATATATTAAAAGTAAAAAATTCAGTGATGGTGTGCATTTATTAAAAAAAAAAAAAAAAAAGGAAGGTTATGACAAGTAGAAGAATCGGTTTATTTAAACTATTTTCCCAAAAATACGCAAGTGGGGTTTTTCGAATTGATCGATAGATTACTCAATTCCTAAACTAATCAATTGCTACAGCCCTAGGTATGACCTTTTTAATGGGGAAAGACGTTAATGTATTGTATTTATGTTAGCATTTAAGCTAGTGAGCGAGGAAAAGAGCACTGTCACTGGTAAGTTTATCCGAGTGCGATCATTTTCAAAATGTAAATATGTAATACTAATCGTCGACGGCGGTTTAACCTTAATCGTTAAATCCCTAGTGTCACAGTGTAAATCACAGGGGGGAAATGAACACATGAAAAATAGTCTGCGGATGCCTACCATGCACACACAAAACAGATACCGACCCATAGAGATGGCAAACGCAGCGCCGGTATCCCTATGCTTACGTCCACACACACATCCTGGTGATGGTATCCTCATCTTTTGTTTTTTTCCTTTTTTCTGCTTTGCCTGTGGTAGAGGGGGTGGGGGTTAAATTGACCCAGATTGGTCATGGTCTCTCTCTGATCGCCACTCTCTCAAACACTGTCACTGCAGTCTGGCTTGTGGCCTTTTCACTGGCTACTAGTTATTATTTAGCAGACAGTCAGAGTCACAGAGACAAGTAAAACACTCCAAAAAAGAACAATTAAAGGCAATTTAAGGACACTCACTGATGTGGTATGTTTTGTACCTTAGAAACACAATATTTGAATATTGGAATGGATAAAGAGATTGTCAAGAATCGAAAGAATGGAAAGAACATGACCAGAATATATATTACATATTTAATTCTAATTTTGTGTTAGGTACACTTGCAACTGTTTATAATGAGGTCCAGTACAACAGCCTCATCAAAAATCTGCTTTTACAAAGATAATAACACTCAATTTAGATTAATTCTTCATTCGTCTGGAGAAAAGCTGGTACAGTAGAATCATTGTCCTAAAAAGTACAGTTGTACCTCAACTAGTGTTGTCCCGATACCAATATTTTGGCACCGGTACCAAAATTATTTCGATACTTTTCGGTGCTTTTCTAGATAAGGGGGACCACAATTTTTTTAATTATTGGCTTTATTTTAATAAAATTTTTTAGGGTACATTAAACATATGTTTATTATTGCAAGTTTGTCCTTAAAAAAATAGTGAACATACAAGACAACTTGTCTTTTAGTAGTAAGTAAGTAAACAAAGGCTCCTAATTTAGCTGCTGACGTATACAGTAACATATTGTGTCATTATTCATTCTAATATTTTGTCAAAATTATTAAGGACAAGTGGTAGAAAATGAATTATTAATCTACTTGTTCATTTACTGTTAATATCTGGTTGTTTTGTCTTTTAACATGTTCTATCTACACTTCTGTTGAAATGTAATAATCACTTATTCTTCTGTTGTTTGATGCTTTACATTAGTTTTGGATGATACCTCAAATTTGGGTATCGATCCGATACCAAGTCGTAACCGGATCATACATTGGTCATATTCAAAGTCAAAGCGGACCGGTACTATTCAGAGGCGGTATAGTACCGAATATGATTCATTAGTATCGCGGTACTATACTAATACCGGTATACCGTACAACCCTAACCTCAATTTACGAGTACCTTCACTTACTATTATCATGCTAACTAATATAGAACGCTGTGCAGGTAATTAGCAAAATGACAAAAAATTAAATATTACCAACAGTGAGTATGATGCACAGTTCGAGATTGCAAACTACAACTACAATTATGAACATATTGTTGGATTAAAAAAACAATTTCAGTAGAATGCTGAAAAGCCGAAGCCGAACTAAAAGGCTAACAGTTACTATGCTAGCCTGATAATCTCAGGTAAGAAAAATATTTGACTCAATAGTCCGCATGCATCAAGTATCAAAACATATGAGGTGTATGCCTTCAAAAATAGCTAAAAATGCTAACATCCTACCGTTAGCATGCTATCAGTACGCATGCGCAAAGTACCAAACTACAAACCCTGTTTCCATATGAGTTGGGAAATTGTGTTAGATGTTAATATAAACGGAATACAATGATTTGCAAATCATTTTCAACCCATATTCAGTTGAATATGCTACAAAGACAACATATTTGATGTTCAAACTGATAAACATTTTTTTTTTTTGCAAATAATCATTAACTTTAGAATTTGATGCCAGCAACACGTGATAAAGAAGTTGGGAAAGGTGGCAATAAATACTGATAAAGTTGAGGAATGCTCATCAAACACTTATTTGGAACATCCTACAGGTGAACAGGCAAATTGGGAACAGGTGGGTGCCATGATTGGGTATAAAAGTAGATTCCATGAAATGCTCAGTCATTCACAAACAAGGATGGGGCAAAAAAAATAAGTAAAGTTTATGAGTTTGAACATCAAATATCTTGTCTTTGTAGTGCATTCAACTGAATATGTGTTGAAAAGGATTTGCAAATCATTGTACCGGTATTCCGTTTATATTTACATCTAACACAATTTCCCAACTCATATGGAAACGGGGTTTGTATATGACTTGAAGTGTATACCTGCAAAATTAACCAAAAAAAAGCTTGCATTGTAATGTTAGCATGCTTATATGCTGGACAATATGACTCTGAGGTTTATACCTTCAAAGATACATAAAAAAGCTAGCATGCCAGCGTTAACATGCCAACATGCTAGCAATTGACATAAGCATGGAACAGTTTGAATTGGTTGAGAAAGGTAGGAAATGTGGATGTTTGAAAAATTATCCATTCATTTCTAATAAGATATAAGAAAATGGGGGATTCCTGGAAATGTGGGGACTTGTGGAAAATTAAAAAAAGGACAAGAATACGGATAAAAAATTGGGCCGAATTGTAATTAGAATACTATATTGCTTTACAGCATCCATCCATCCATTTTCTACCGCTTGTCCCTTTTGAGGTCGCGGGGGTGTTGGAGCTTATCTCAGCTGCATTCGGGCGGAAGGCGGGGTACACCCTGGACAAGTCGCCACCTACAGCATTCACACTATTAATACCTTTAATAAAACTGAGTACAATTATCTTTGTAAAAACAGATTTTTTTGAAAGAGTATTAAATATTGTCTCAGATACAAGAGACTAGAAGATAAACCTTGTTGATGTTAACAAAGTAATGCTTTTGTCAGTTATGATTTATGACATTTTTCTATATAACAAACAACTACAGTATAAAGAAAATAAGAGCAGCTGTTTGCAAGTCTTCTATGTAAAATACATACATTCATTATTTTTTCATATTCTTGGAAGGTCTATGTCTAATACAAAAGTAAGTATAAAAATGCAGCAATTAGCTTTGTGCAATAGTCATTGCTCAAAGTTTAGATCTATTGTGGTTTCTCATGTGGCTCTGCAATGGTGCAGTGTTTTGGGGGAGAAACTTTGGGGCAAACAGAAGGTTATCTGGTTGTAAAAGATAAAAAACAATCTTTGTATCGGCTTGCTGATAATCCATCACAGACACCCGAATGCACCCAGAGTGTAACAGAGTGGACATACAGTATTGTGGGGCTGGGAATCGGAAGGACCAAGGATGTGCTAAATCAATATCTCAGGAAATTGCACTACACAGACAATCTTTTTTTTGGTATTGCAATAGAAGATTCTTATAGGTTGATGTTTGTAAGGACATAAATCATCTGATGTTTTTTTTTTTCCAAAGGCCGGTAGTCAGGCTCCTTCTGTCTGAATCACATCTACATTTTGTGCTAAAATGAGAGGAAGTCACCACTAGTTGAGAGTAAAAACAATTGGTGCTGCATGTCTTACAGGTCATTTCAACATTCATGATGACGACGGAGAGGAAGCAGCAGCTATCACACTGCACAAGAACGGATTTGAACTTCCAGTGTTGCATATCAACAAGGTAAGTCTGATGTAAATGTACACTGGGTTGCCAGGTCCACTGATGGAGGTGACTATTTAAGTACATCAGCCCAGTCTAATGAGATCCAGCAGTTTAAAATGCTGCCCTTACAAAGATAAAAATAACAAAGTTTTATTTCAATTCAAAAATCTCATGGTTGAAATAACTGTGGAATTATTCTACACTCATGCCAGAAACAATAATATGACGACATGCGTCATCTAATGAGATCCAACACAAAAACTACAGCAACAACTCTGCTTTTACAAAGGTAATACAACTGAATTTTGAAGTTAACAATACCTGTATTACAGTACTATGTTTGTAATTTGTAATATTGTATACCACAGTTGTGGATAGAGGTCTGAATATTTAGGAAATTTGTTTACAATTACGGGGATATGATTTGATTGTAAATCAATTATATATGCATATTTAATTATTATATTGTATGTTGTTAATATATTGTATATTATCATTAAATATTATACATGTATTAACGATAATGTGTATAAAGAGCTCCTCCTCTGGCTACTACTCCTTTGGCTACTGCGTCATTTGTAATTTTTGGAAGTTATTGCACACAGCGTAGATACGATTATGGTTATGGTTTAATTTATTTAGAACATTTAAAAATATACAATGTGATACATCATATAATAATTACATATGTTAATTTCTCATTACAACATGTTCGAAAAGGAGTAGTAAGAAGCAAAGCTTATTTGGTTGGTTAGACAAGATGGCGGCGCCCTGATGGCAGCGGCTTGCAGACGCTCTTGGAAGTGTAGAGCGATTTGGCAAAAATACCCGTCAATTCTGTCTATTTCATGGCTGGCTCACAGCGTGGACACTTCGTGATCAGATACGACCGACAGACGATTCTGGATGTGGATAGATCGGGCCGTTATAGGCTGAAAGATGCGGGTACTTTCGACCTCCTCGCTAGCATGGGGATTCTTCGCTGGCTACATCCAGCGGCCTCTGAAGCAGCGGAGTTAAGTGCCAGCGGGGACCGTCAACGGAAGACACGTAAGCGGTGTGAGCGGAAGCAGAAGCGGGGATGCCGAGCGGGGCTAACAACAAAGCGAAAGGCTAATCCTCAAAGAAGCGCTAGTCCGGGTGAGAAGTTAGTTAAAATAGAACTAGCCAGCGCCAGGCTGGATAATACCTGCACACATAGCAACTATTTTAGAACAATACACAACTCAAAAAATGTTTTTTCTGTGTCAGAAGTAGACATGCACTCTACTGAGGTGGCAAGTTATGATGCGTTCGGTTTATCACAACATCAAGCAAACAATCGGAAAATTCCCGTCATATCAATTCCTAGATATGGTCGAAATTATATAACGTGCACTACACATAATAAACACAACATTATTAATATTGCTACTACGGATAATTTCAACAAAAACTCCTCAAAACAGCCCACTACCTATAATATGGGCTTCTTAAACATAAGATCATTATCTTCCAAAACGCTATTAGTTAATGAGGTCATTAGAGACAATAATCTTGACGTTATTGGTCTCGCCGAGACCTGGCTCAAACCAGACGATTTCTTTGCGCTGGGTGAGGCGTCTCCTCCTGGCTATGCGGGAGCGCATATTGCCCGTCCCATTAAAAGGGGTGGGGTTAGTTGCACTCATACACAATAAAAACTTTAATCTTACCCCGAACCTAAATAATAAATATAACTCGTTTGAGATGCTTACTATGAGGTTTGTCACACCGCTGCCTCTCCACCTGGCTGTTATCTACCGCCCCCCAGGACCCAATTCGGACTTCATCAGTGAATTTTCAGAGTTCGTTGCTGATTTAGTGACGCACGCCGACAATATAACCATAATGGGGGACTTTAATATCCATATGAATACCCCATCGGACCCTCAGTGCATGGCGCTCCAGACTATAATTGATAGCTGTGGTCTTACACAAATAATAAATGAACCTACGCATCGCAACGGAAATTCGATAGATCTAGTGCTGGTCAGGGGTGTCACCACCTCCAAAGTTACGATACTCCCGTATACTAAAGTAATGTCCGATCATTACCTTATAAAATTTGAAGTTCTGACTCATTGTCAACAAACTAATAATAATAACTACTATAGCAGCCGCAACATTAATGCTGCCACAACGATGACTCTTGCTGGCCTACTGCCTTCGGTAATGGCACCATTCTCAAATTATGTCGGCTCTATTGATAACCTCACTAACAACTTTAACGACGCCCTGCGCGACACCATTGATAGTATAGCACCGCTAAAGCTTAAAAGAGCCCCTAAAAGGCGCACCCCATGGTTTACAGAAGAAACTAGAGCCCATAAATTATCATGTAGAAAGCTGGAACGCAAATGGCGCTCTACTAAACTTGAGGTTTTCCATCAAGCATGGAGTGATAGTTTAATAACTTATAAACACATGCTTACCCTAGCTAAAGCTAAATATTACTCAAATCTCATCCACCTCAACAAAAATGATCCGAAATTTTTGTTTAGTACAGTAGCATCGCTAACCCACCAAGGGACTCCTCCCAGTAGCTCCACCCACTCAGCAGATGATTTTATGAATTTCTTTAATAAGAAAATTGAACTCATTAGAAAGGAGATTAAAGACAATGCATCGCAGCTACAACTGGGTTCTATTAACACAGATACGACTGTATCTACGAAGGATACCGCCCTCCAAAATAGTTTCTCTCTCTTTGATGAAATAACACTAGAGGAATTGTTAAGATGTGTCAATGGGACAAAACAAACAACATGTTTACTTGACCCATTTCCTGGGAAACTTATTAAGGAGCTTTTTGTATTATTAGGTCCATCAGTGCTAAATATTATAAACTTATCACTTTCCTCTGGCACTGTTCCACTAGCATTCAAAAAAGCGGTTATTCATCCTTTGCTCAAAAGACCTAACCTCGATCCTGACCTCATGGTAAACTACCGGCCGGTGTCCCACCTTCCGTTTATCTCGAAAATCCTCGAAAAAATTGTCGCACAGCAGCTAAATGAACACTTAATGTCTAACAATCTCTGTGAACCTTTTCAATCCGGTTTCAGGGCAAATCACTCTACGGAGACAGCCCTCGCAAAAATGACTAATGATCTACTGCTAACGATGGATTCTGATGCGTCATCTATGTTGCTGCTTCTTGATCTTAGCGCTGCTTTCGATACCGTCGATCATAACATTTTATTAGAGCGTATCAAAACACGTATTGGTATGTCAGACTTAGCCTTGTCGTGGTTTAACTCTTATCTTACTGACAGGATGCAGTGCGTCTCCCATAACAATGTGACCTCGGACTATGTTAAGGTAACGTGCGGAGTCCCCCAAGGTTCGGTTCTTGGCCCTGCACTCTTTAGTATTTACATGTTGCCGCTAGGCGACATCATACGCAAATACGGTGTTAGCTTTCATTGCTATGCTGATGACACCCAACTCTACATGCCCCTAAAGCTGACCAACACGCCGGATTGTAGTCAGCTGGAGGTGTGTCTTAATGAAATTAAACAATGGATGTCCGCTAACTTCTTGCAACTCAACACTAAGAAAACGGAAATGCTGATTATCGGTCCTGCTAAACACCGACATTTATTTGATAATACCACCTTAACATTTGACAACCAAACAATTACACAAAGCGACTCAGTAAAGAATCTGGGTATTATCTTCGACCCAACTCTCTCCTTTGAGTCACACATTAAGAGTGTTACTAAAACGGCCTTCTTTCATCTCCGTAATATCGCTAAAATTCGTTCCACTTTGTCCACTAGCGACGCTGAGATCATTATTCATGCGTTCGTTACGTCTCGTCTCGATTACTGTAACGTATTATTTTCGGGTCTCCCTATGTCTAGCATTAAAAGATTACAGTTGGTACAAAATGCGGCTGCTAGACTTTTGACTAGAACAAGAAAGTTTGATCATATATACTGGCTCACCTGCACTGGCTTCCTGTGCACTTAAGATGCGACTTTAAGGTTTTACTACTTACGTATAAAATACTACACGGTCTAGCTCCAGCCTATCTTGCCGATTGTATTGTACCATATGTCCCGGCAAGAAATCTGCGTTCAAAGAACTCCGGCTTATTAGTGATTCCCAGAGCCCAAAAAAAGTCTGCGGGCTGTAGAGCGTTTTCTATTCGGGCTCCAGCACTATGGAATGCCCTCCCGGTAACAGTTATAGATGCTACCTCAGTAGAAACATTTAAGTCCCATCTCAAAACTCATTTGTATACTCTAGCCTTTGAATAGCCCCCCTTTTTTTAGACCAGTTGATCTGCCGTTTCTTTTCTTTTCTCCTCTGCTCCCCCCTATCCCTTGTGGAAGGGGAGACACACAGATCCGGTGGCCATGGATGGGGTGCTGGCTGTCCGGGGTCGGGACCCGGGGTGGACCGCTCGCCTGTATATCGGTTGGGAACATCTCTGCGCTGCTGACCCGTCTCCGCTCGGGATGGTTTCCTGCTGACCCCACTGTGGACTGGACTCTTACTGTTATGCTGGATCCACTATGGACTGGACTCTCACAATATTATGTTAGACCCACTCGACATCCATTGCATTCGGTCTCCCTAGAGGGGGGGGGGGGTTACCCACATATGCGGTCCTCTCCAAGGTTTCTCATAGTCATTCACATCAACGTCCCACTGGGGTGAGTTTTTCCTTGCCCTTATGTGGGCTATACCGAGGATGTCGTTGTGGCTTGTGCAGCCCTTTGAGACACTTGTGATTTAGGGCTATATAAATAAACATTGATTGATGATTGATTGATTTAATCCTATCCCTTTTCCAAGACATAGTTGTTCACTTCCTGTTCTTATCTTGGAATTGTAACAAAATTTACATCAATGTTTACAACAGCTCCCTTAATAGTTAAGCCAGTCATGATACACTTCTGAGATGAATATCTAATTTTCAACAAAATTCAAGATGTTTATCAAGATTCTTATTCCTTGTACTTTATAAACACTTGTAGTTTGTACAGCCTCTTAAATTGGATCATATTAGTGTATTGTTTGACATTTTTGCATAATCTGTTCCATAATTCAATTCCACATACTGATATGCTAAATGTCTTCAGTGCTCTATGTGCATACAAATGTTTTAAATTAGATTTTCCTCTGAGGTTTTATTTCTCCTCTTTTTTTGAGAAAAACTGCTGTACATTCTTGGGTAGCAGGTTATAGTTTGCTTTGTACATCATTTTAGCTGTTTGCAAATGCACCAAGTCATTGAATTTCAATATTTTTGATTAATTAAAGTGTTTGTATGTTCTTAATATGCGACATTATGTATTATTCTAACCGTTTTTGTAACACGATTAGTGACTGAAATGTACTTGTGTAATTATTTCCCCATATTTCTACACAATAACTTGGATATGGTAACACTAGCGAGCAGTAAAGAGTGTGCAGTGATTTTTGATCCACAACATATTTTGCTTTGTTCATTATCAAAATATTCCTTGCCACCTTATGTGGTATATTTCTTATATGTGATTTCCAGTTCATTTTATCATCTATTATTACACCCCAAAATGTTATTTATTTCACCCTTTCATTATCTACTCCGTCTATTTGTATTTGTGTTTGACTTTCTCTTCTACAGTTACCAAATAGCATTATTTTGTTTTACTGAGATTCAAGGATAGTCTGTTTTTGTCAAAACATCTCTTTAATGTGTTCATTTCTTCTGTTATTTGTATTAGTGTGACTGTCTGTCACATTCACATCAGGTTGTGTTTTCTTGGTTGGTGTTTATTTCCTGTCAGCGCTCTTATTTTGGTTCCATTTCCTGCTTGGCTCCCTGAGCGCCGTTTACCCTCACCTGCTGCTGATTGGCGGTCTGGCCACACCTGTTGTCAATCAGCTGGCTGCTATTTATGCCTGCCTCGCCCTCCATTCAGGGCTCAATGATTGTTTCCTGTTTCCTGTTTTCCCTGCACTTCCTTTTGACATTAAAATCATGTTTTCCTGCGCTACGCCTGCCATCTCTGCATCTTGGGGTTCAAGACCAACAGCAGTTCTTGACAATTAGCTTCTGTTTGTTTTGTCTTGAACAAAACATAGTAGTGGTGTCTGCAAATAATACAAGCTTTAAGTCCTTTGCAAATGTCGTTTATATATAGATTGTATCATTTTAGTCCCAGTATTGATCCTTGGGTCACGCCACAAGATATATGTTTAGTTCGCTTGACGTTTTTTCACTTAACTTCACATTTGCTTCCTGTTGGTTAAATAGCTTCTTACCCACTTCAATACCAATCCTCTGATGTTTTATCGTTCTAATTTATTGATTAAGACATTGTGATTAATTGTGTCAAATGCATAGCTAAATTGGCCCTAGTGTGTGAATGTGAGTGTGAATGTTGTCTGTCTATCTGTGTTGGCCCTGTGATGAGCTGGCGACTTGTCCAAGGTGTACACCGCCTTCCGCCCGAATGCAGCTGAGATAGGCTCCAGCACCCCCCGCAACCCAGAACGGGACAAGCGGTAGAAAATGGATGGATGGCATTATTTAGATTCATAACTACTGCTGCTGCACACTTAACATCTATTGCATTGGTTATTTCCTCTGTTGTTTCCATTAATGCCATTAATGTTGAGATGTTTGCTCTGTATCCGTATTGGTTATCAAGTGTTCCACTTTTGTTTATGAATTTTTCTAATCTGTTAAATATTTTTTCAATAATTTTAGAACATTGTGGAAGTAAAGAAACAGATCTGTAATTTGTAAATTGATGTTTGTCTCCAGTCCTATGAATTGCTACAACCTTTGTTATTTTCTTTTTGTTTGGGAATCTTCCTGTTTGAAATTATATATGACATACTGATGTATGTTAAAGGTTCTGAAAGTTCTGCAATAACTTTTATTTATCGTATCTATATCTACTCCGTGACAGTCAGTCGAAGTCTTGGATTTGCATTTCTTTACAATTTTGATGATTTCCTTTTTTGTCACATTGTTAAGGAACATAGAGTTGGGATTTTGATGTATGGTATCATTCAAGCGTACAACTGATCGATTATCTACATCTGAAATCCTTTGTTCCAGATTGATTCCTATATTAATAAAGTAGTTATTCAAGCGCTCAACTACTTCGTCCATGTTGTAAATTTGTATATTTTTGTCCTAGAAAGTATTGTGGGTACTCTTTCTTTGTACTATTTTTAATTATACTATTTAATATGCCTCATGTCACTCTCATGCTCTTTTTGTTCTTGTCTAATAAATGAATGTTCTTTTCTACATGTGCGAAGTATGCTAGTTAGCTTGTTCTTATATATTGTGTACTTTTTTCAGCAGCAGCGGTGGCCACGCTGACACTCTAACCACAAGGCCACTGAGCAGGTTGCATATTGATATATGCAACTGAACAATATAGATATTTTTTTATATTTTATATATATATATATATATATATAAACTATATATATATATATATATATATATATTGTATATATATATATATACTGTATATATATGCATATCATATGAATGTGTGTATATATGTGTGTATATACTATATATATATATATATATATATATATATATATATATATTAGGGCTGCAACAACTACGGTAATCGAATAGTTGGCGACTAATTTAGTCATCGATTCGTTGGATCTATGCGCATAGGCTACGTTTTTTTATTTTTATTTTTTTAAACTTTTTTTTATAAACTGCGACATTTACAAACAGCTGAGAAACAATAATCAAAATAATAGGGGTGTAACGGTACGTGTATTTGTATCGAACCGTTTCGGTACGGGGGTTTCGTTTCGGTGCGGAGGTGTGCCGAACGAGTTTCCACACGGACATATTAAGTAGCGTACTGCACGTTGTGTAAACAATACTCAAAATACCGGACATTTGAGGCATTTGAAAAACTGACAGCTCCGCAAAAGAGGACATGTCCGGTGAAAAGAGGACGTATGGTCAGTCTATCGTAGTCCGTTAGCTGCTAGCATCATAGCAAAAGAGGACATGTCCGGTGATAGCATGCTAGCAGCGACCGAGCTCGTTCCTGACCATACGTCCTCTTTTCACCGGACATGTCCTCTTTTGCGGGGCTGTCGGGCGGTGTTTCTTAGATGCCTCAAATGTCCGGCATTTTGAGTTAGGTTTGCGTGTATTTTTAATGTACGTTCAGGGTTAAGGTTAAAAACACAACAAGTTGTGCGCGCAGCAGAATTCGTGAGGGAGGGGGAGAGACAGAGAGAGCGATAGAGTTGTGTTAAACGCGCATGCGTCGCCAGGCTCTGCTTTTTATCGATTTAATTTGTTATTATCTATAGCTGGGGTGTCAAAAGTGTGCATTTTTGTAACATTTTCCTTGTTTTATTTGGCAAGTTGAAAGAACATGGCGCCAGTATGCTGTTTTTTTTTCTCAATAAAATAATGGAAAGGATAGACATGTAGTTTGTCTCTTTTATCCGATTATTAATCGATTAATCGAAGTAATAATTAAAAGATTAATCGATTATCAAATTAATCGTTAGTTGCAGCCCTAAAATATATATATATATATACATATATATATATATGTATATGTATATATATATGTGTGTGTTTATATATGTGTGTATAAATGTGTATATATGCGTGTGTATTTATGTGTATATATATCTATATATGTGTATATATGTATATAAATATACAGTAAATATACATAACCAAAAACCAGTGAAGTTGGTACGTTGTGTAAATCGTAAATAACAACAGAATGCAATGATTTGCAAAATTGTGAGTTCAAATATTTTATTTCTTTATTTTGTCAAGTTTAATATGTTTTTTGTTACAATTATTGTAATTTCGACAATACCAGGTGAGATAGGTTTTAATTGCTGATGCGGGTTTGATTTTTAAATGTGCCGGAAAATAGCATATTTTGTACACTGTTGAGGTGGGTCAATATGCAGTAGTGTGCAAGTGTGTTTCTGTATAGAATATCTCCAGACATGGTCATGTGGGGACATAAATTACGGTATTTTGAGAGGTAATTATTAAGGTCGGACCTCACTGAAGGCCTAGGTGGGAAACGCACGGCCCACCACTGGTCTTGGTAGATTACCTACAACACCTGTTTAGCGTATGATATTCAGATCTTAGTAGATCAAGCACTAAGTCATGTTACTATGGAGCCAAAAGCCACACTTTATGGATGTGTCAAGATCAGTTTAAGATATAAAGCCCATTGTGCATGATTACTGCATTACCATACTAGAATTCCAAAATGTTTCTGGTGTTTTCTGTGCTTATTGTGTGACAGTGTGCATGCCTGGAAGCCGGTGAGAGAAACAGAACATGTCTTGACAATGACCATAGGACAACAACAATGTTGCTTCCTGCTCAGAAATGATACGATGATGCCTTCTGTAATATTTTTTGTCCAGGAATTATGCTATCACCGTCATTAAAAAATAAATAAAGACAAATGAAACAATTTGAAAATTAAATGAGCCATGACAGTAACAAGCAAATGCTAATCAAAATGTCCTTCTCTTTTGCTAATTAGAAAAAATACACCTAAATTAGACACTTAAATAGCCTGGTAGATGCAATAACGTATTTGAGACAAAGCTTTGCACTGTTTTTTTCAGAAAGCAAGAAGTATTTATTCCCACAGGAAGGGGAAGTGTCACAAAGCTTCGTCTTGACTTTGGTGTCACAGCAGCATGTCAGGTCATGACCCAAACATCTGAAGAGTTGAAATGTCACTCGTAACAGCAGCAGGATGCTTTGTAGAAGGGCAATGGCAGCAGAAGGAAAATCAGTAAAAACGCAATAAAAATGATAATAACTGCCGAATGTACTGTTTGGCTGCAGGCCAAAGTACATTTGGATCAAATATTTCATCCGAATGTCCGAAACTCTTTGGTTTCCAGCCTGTCAGAACCTCTTATGCTTGACAGTATTACCCTAAACAGAAAGACTGAGAGGCAATTAGCACAGCCTTTTTAGTGATAAGTTGCTCAATGTCTACTCAGGCTGCTGCAACAGATGGACCTCATTTGCAAACAAATCTGAAATGGAGCTACGATTATTCAAATCAGAATATGTTGAACAACTTGATGACCATGTTAAACCAAGAAGTCCGATCAGCTAAAAGAAAACCAATGTGTCTGCAGCCTTCGAGGCGTGGCCCATTAATACACACTTCATCATGTCCTTACCTTACAATCCCACACACAAGCATGGGTGTTTGACACATGTCTGATACCGTGTGTTTTACAGTATTACATTGTGTTGTCCTATATAACTAGCATTGCTGTTGTAAGCCAGTTCCTAATGTGTTGCTACTAGGGGTGTAACGGTACGTGTATTTGTATAGAACCATTTTGGTACGGGGGTTTTCGTTCGGTTCGGAGGTGTACCGTACGAGTTTCCACACGAACATATTATGTCTTAACAAGCTGCTCCGCTTCCTTCTGCCTCTGTCTCTGTCAGTACTCTACACAGCACCCAGCATTGTCCCACCCACACAACCATCTGATTGGTTACACACAAAGCGGTAATAGCCAATCAGCAGTGCGTATTCAGAGCGCATGTAGCCAGTGCTTAGCGTTTAGCAGGTAAGCATCAGGCAGCGGACTTTCCCCAGATGATAATAAACACCTCCCAGTCAACTACTAGTAACATCACTATAAGCCCATTGACCTTCTAGAAATATGAAAGGCAGCTCAGCTCGCTCGCAGTCCTGGCTTGAGGTGAAGGCTAATTCGCTTTCAGCATAACGATAGCTCATTTTGCGGTGTGTGTGTGTGTGTGTGTGTGTGTGCGCGCACGCGTGTGTTTGTGTGTGTGTTACGGACAGCAAAGCCCTGTCTGTCTGTTATTTCACTTTATCTTTTTCTGTGTTGATTGAGCTGTGTTGAAGCAGCAAAAAAGGACATTATGTTAAATGAAGAGTTTCTGTCTCTGATAGTTGATATAATAATGTAACTGCATCATTAAGCCTACATGAACTCCATGGTGTTCAGGGATGAATAGTCTCTCCTATTGCTATTGTACTATTTTTTCAGCTATAGTTACATTAATCATTAGTAATGTAGCAGCCTAGTTTTGAATTGCAGGGTCCCTGCTATCACATGTCGATAAAAATATAACATTTACATAATAAAAATCAACTACAGGCTTCCCAAATGCTGTAATAAATTAAGCATGATGAGTTGACTTGAAACTTTAATGTTGCACTTTTTATATGTAGAAGAAAAGTTTTGTCATTTTATTTACTCTGAGCAACAACTTGAAGCAGTTTAATGTTGATTAACGTGGGCAGAATTATTATAGTGTTCCCAATGTTAAAAGGATAAAGCCATTGTTTACAAATTTGGTAAATAAATAACCAAAAAATGTATATTTTGCTGTTTTCTTACTGTACCGAAAATGAACCGAACTGTGACCTCTAAACCGAGGTACGTACCGAACCGAAATTTTTGTGTACCGTTACACCCCTAGTTGCTACTATAATCAGCTTTGTTTCGCTGCCTCATCAGCGCACATGCCACAAAACAGACGACCGGGAGGAAGTCCGAATAATTACATCACATTATCGCCACACTCAGCAGACACTATGTGATGGAAATGACAATACAAAATGACCATATCTCCCACCCTCCTTTTTTTGCAGCAGTCAGTGCAATTATCACAGGCACAAAAACACATGTACACAATAACACATCATGGAAGCATGGCCCACATATATTGTATTAGTATTAGGGCTGTGAAATGATCACACATTTTAATTAGATTCATCTCAGTTTACAAATTGAATAATCATGCACGATTTGCAACTAACAGTGAAGTATGCCCATTTTTACTGTATTGCACTCGTGACAGGACATAATTCTACATACAGTAGTACCCCAATATACGCATATTTCGAGATGGGAGCTGTCTCTGAGATTTTTGATATTCTTTAAGTTGCGAGCATACATTTTGGTTACGTGTTAGCTAGCCTAGGGAACACAGAACGTTAAAATTATGTTAGCTAATGGTTCTCCCATGGTTAGTTAAAACCAAACCTCGCACAAACATTTACACACAATTTTCATTAATGCTACATTTTACAAATGTCTGTATTACTTTTTTTCATACATAAATCTTCGATACTTGGGTATTCGTCCATCAATTCAGAATCGTCCACGTTCTAGTTGTGATGCATTATAGAATCGATAATTTTTTTCACGTCTAGTGACAAATATACATGTTTTGTGTTATTGGAGACTTTTGGACGTATTGCTCTTCTCAATGAGCAACGTGCTGATGTGATCCCTTCCCCCTCTCAAAGCAAAAATTAAAAAAGAAGCAACAGAAAAAAAACAATCTGTAGTTCTAAACAAAAAACTTACTTTTTGTCCCTCCCAGAACATTATTCCTCTCTCTGGTCAAATTAGACAATGACGTCATTCAGAGACTTGTATCGAATTTTAGTTGAGGCAAAAGCTCTTTTGCACACACCACCACAAATAGATTGCCGTCCTATGGGACACACTGTCATCCAAAAGTGTCTGATGAGACCAAATTTATCCAAGCATGCCTTTATGGATCTTGCTTTGTTGACTGGGGCACAGTCACATAAAACTGCCTTCCTCAAACTGTTGCCACAAGGAACACTATCTCTCAACCTCTAATTGACACATAAATAAAATATTAAATAAATATATCATAAATCCTGCAACACCGTATATTTAAATAATTAATGCTCAGCATAAACTAACCCAGTAATGCATCCCCCTTTAGTCCCATGAAGAATGTTCACTTTTTTTTAATGAGTAAGAAGTCTAATCTGTGTGCATGTTAAGAGACGCAAAAAAAAAATTTGCCTAATATAGCGCACTAAGAATAGCAATTGAAGAAAGCTGCTTATAAAAAGAAAAACGTTTTTGGTCCGGTTTTGAGCCCTCTGTCACTTAAAGATAAGAAAAATGACAGTATGCTTCAAAGAATAATCTCCTCTAGGGATGGGCTTCTGAATACTGCTGTCATGACTAGTTCTGAGAGCAATTGTAATAGGCTGACAATTTAAGTCACATATCTGAATGTAAAAAAAGTGTATGCTTCT
Organism: Nerophis lumbriciformis; assembly: GCF_033978685.3. Lineage (NCBI taxonomy): Eukaryota > Metazoa > Chordata > Actinopteri > Syngnathiformes > Syngnathidae > Nerophis > Nerophis lumbriciformis. The sequence continues at coordinate 30,041,157 of NC_084556.2, forward strand.
GCCCAAGTATTTCCATCCTTTAAATGTATGTCAACTTTTTGACATTGAATTTTGCACATAATAATAGAGCCCAGCATAAAAAAGCATCCTCTCCACCAAAGAAACCAAAATATTGGAAAATAAAATGTCATTCTGTGTGTGCATAAGCGATAATACATCACATGTATTACAATATTGTTGATAGTAGATTGTGCAAGTGTACTAAATTACACAGCAAACAATGTGTCTTTACTGATTTTCATTTAAATAAGGGAATGCTAATTTAGTTACAATGTCTGGGTTATATATTACTGTACATGTTGAGGTAGTGCTTATGTCTATATTACAGCAACAGTAAAAAAGCTTTTTTAGTCAATGGCTGCCCAAGTACAACTGGGATAGACTCTAGCCCCCCAGAGGCCCCGGGAGGGAAAAGAGGTATACAATGGATGGATGGATGGCTTAGCTGCTGCTATTCACCCCAGAGAGTAAGTAGAATATGTAGTACTTTTAATTATGGATCATTTGTCACAGAAAATGATGGCGATTAGGAGAACTTGATTCCTTTGCTCTATTTAAACCTCCCATTTAGTGCTGAGAAATGGTCAAAATTCAAAAACGTGTTCCAGTGGAACGTTTATTGATGTGAAAGACCCATGTCAAGTGCTTGAGTTAAATAAGATATGAATATAACCATAATCACATAAGGCTGCCTTCAAAGGATGTATAGCAATATAAACGTAAAATAGTTTTGTTAAACTATTTGAATAGGTAACTATTTATGATTAGTATCTTGTTATGACTAACAGATATGGATAACTTGCTTTGTAATTGTAAGTCAAGTTGACAAATGCGTTTGAAACATCTTGTTGCATGATCAGATAATATTGAGGTTCAAAAGATATGCAGTACATTTTTCTGTCAAAATGGAAAGAACAAATATGTTTTTCCAGGAAGGGCTTTATTATTTCCAGCCTTTTGTAGGCCATATAAATGATGTGGCAGGACACATGAAATAATGTTGCAGGCCAGATCTTAAATTTTTTTTTTTATGTAGACTGTTAAAAAAAATACTAATTTATTTTGCGGTCCAAACCTGGCAGTTCAGTCACCAAAATGTTATCATAAAATGTAGCTTTTGTTTTTTACAGCATATTACTGTAAGCACAAGAACTGTCCCACTCTTTTTTAACGGTAAAATACTGGAGAGTATTCGCTGCCAGGTTTTCTTTTACCGTAAAATCTATGTTTGTTGTTTGTACAGTGTATTATTGTAAATGTAAAAATGGTTATAGTACCAATGTTTTTACGATTATATTCTGCTTATACTAAGCTGCCAGTTTGTTTTTGTTTGTTTTTTACCATAAAATCTATTGTCATTTTTACAGTGTGCTTTGAAATCATAAGTCAATCAGATATTTAGGTACTTATTAAACTTTTGAATGTTTGATAATGTAATATTTGCTACATTATTAGATAATAATTAAGTTTAGAATATATTAAATTGTATGCAGTGCATGATTTATTTCTGTCAAAATGAAAAGAACAAATACATTTAGTAAGGAAAGATACATTACTTATTTGACGCATATTATTTCCAGGCTTTTGCAGGCCATATTAAATGATGAGGTTGACCTCTGTGTGGTCAATGAATAATAATAGGGCTGTCAAAGTGAACACAATAATAGCGCATTAGCTATAAGTTTCTTAAACGGCGCTAATTTTTTCAATGCGCATGCATTCTGACTCCTTTTTGACCCCCCCGAAATGTAACGCCGTTCAGTTACTATTGAGCCACAAGCTTGAAAATAGCGAGCATAAATGCCCAAAGAAAAGGGGAACATTATGGAAATCTCAGATTCAAAGCCATGGAAAGTCGCTCTCCCGACAAGGCTAGACTATGTTATCTTCAATCGCTAAGCGACGACATCATTGGAGCGAACACCTATAGAGGAGGAGCTTTACGCCCATGTTTACATTAATTGCATTAATAACTTAAAATGTAGATTGTTGCACTAACTGCGACAGTAAAATGGAATTAAAGCTTAGCAGAAAAAAAGATGGTATACAGGAAGTCAAGAGTCAATTTTATCGGAGACTTTAGTCAAAACATTTCAAGACACCCTTTTCTCAAACCAATCACACACTTCCAGCTTCACAATAGCGCTACACTTCACATTTGGCTTAACTACCCTAACAAAATGAAAAATTGTCTTCTCAAAGATGTTTTGTAATGTAATCTTTGACATTTCTACTGAAATAAATGTTTTCTGGCAGATGTTCTGATTGATAGTTCTCGATTACAGAATGTTTAGCAGGCTGAATATTCAATTTTATGAATAAATAGAGAAGGTTAAAACATTGTCATGCAGAGATATGAATACCATTAACTTGTAAAACATGTCATGTATAGAATATCAGAAGCATTTACTCAGGTAGAAATATCACATTTTACATTACCAAACATATTTGACAAACAACACATGATCGTAGCAATACACATTTTGTGTTATTAATGCATGAAACTGGTATCTAAACATGGTGTAGCTCCTCTCCTCTGAATGTAAGAACTCCTACAGCAGGAATACACATTCTGTATTCCTACAAATTACAAAATCTGCTGATAATTTTTTTAAATTCTCATTAAAAGAGTGTTATTTTCCTTTTTGTGTGGAGCTGTTTAAAAAAGATTGATGTTAAAAACATATTTTATTAAAGCAAACTAATTATCCAGGCATGGTAACACAAATTTGAAAGTTATCTGTCTAGGGTGCACTTAATAATGACAAAAACATATACTCATATGCGATTAATCGCAATTATTTTGAGTTAAAAGTGAACAAACTGCGATTAATCTCGATTAAATATTTCAGGAGTTTGACAGCCCTAAATGTAATGATAATGATGGATTAGATCTACATAGCAATTTTCATGACATTCAGGGCGCTTTACAGTGACAATTGAGAACGCATCATTCATTCATTATCAATAATACAAATAATTACTAACAATTTTTGTTTACAGTTCTTGTATTAGTGTAATCGGTGGTCTTTTCCTCTGCATTGTGTGTGGAGTTTATGGAATACGACCGACACCATTGGTTGCTGCTCAGATGCACTTTACTGATAATACACAGAATACAATTGTTGTCAATTTTCTGCCAATCGTCAAGCCCCTACACAAATATAATACAGAACAAGAAAGTGAACTTAGGTTTTTAACAAGACAAATGCACTTTTTCTGTTGTCGCGTGGACGCCTACCTCTCCCGTTATCGTGGACGAAAGGGAAGTATAGGAAGGCGTGTCCAACGCATATATAGAGACTGGTGTCAAAGCAATTATTGCAGTAGGAGGGACACTGAGACAGTGGTTCCACATTGACAAAACATCGAACAACCTTCAGGTATTTACATGTAACTTGCACATTTTGTGTAATTATAACAATAATAAAACATTATAAAATACATTATATTTACATAACACAATTGACCCTGTTACATTAGGTCTCATTTAATCATGTTTCCATTCTTTCATATATATTGATCATCACGCCTTACAATAAATATATAATAGGCAACTATGTCTTTTAACATTACAAAAATATGTTCAATATCCGTCTTTTCAATGCACACACGTGAATATTTATTTTTTTTAAGACAATATGACATTCCCCTTGCTACACATTCACTCGGGCAGTGTTTTTCAACCTTTTTTGAGCCAAGGCACACTTTTTTCATTGACAAAATGCGGAGGCACACCACCAGCAGAAAACATAAAAAAATGAAACTCAGTAGCCGATATTGACAGGAAAAAGTCGTTCTCGCAATTGTTGGATATGACTTTAAACCATAGCCAACCATGCATCAATATAGCTCTTGTCTCAAAGTAGGTGTACTGTCACGACCTGTCACATCACGCCCTGACTTATTTTGAGTTTTTTGCTGTCTTCCTGTGTGTAGTGTTTTAGTTGTGGTCTTGCGCTCCTATTTTGGTGGCTTTTTTTTTTTTTTGGTATTTTCCTCTTGCAGTTTCATGTCTTCCTTTGAGCGATATTTCCCGCATTGACTTTGTTTTAGCAATCAAGAATATTTCAGTTGTTTTTATCCTTCTTTGTGGGGACATTGTTGATTGTCATGTCAGGTTCGGATGTACTTTGTGGACGCCGTCTTGGCTCCACAGTAAGTCTTTGCTGTCGTCCAGCATTCTGGGTTTTTTTCTCCTTTGTAACCAGTTCAGTTATAGTTTCATTCTGCATAGCCTTTCCTAAGCTTCAATGTCTTTTCTTATTTTTGGTTTAAGCATTAGACACCTTTTTACCTGCACGCTGCCTCCCGCTGTTTCCGACATCTACAAAGCAATTAGCTACCGGCTGCCACTTACTGATAAGAAAGAGTATTACACGGTTACTCTGCCGAGCTCTAGACGGCACCGACACTCAGCAACACACCATTTGCAGACTATAATTACTGGTTTGCAAAAAATATCTTTAACCCAAATAGGTGAAATACCGCCTGTATCTCACGGCACAGTGGTTGAAAAACAATGCACTAGGGGTCGCACTACTTCATTTTCGGTGGTACTTGCCATACTTGCCAACCCTCCCGGATTTTCCGGGAGACTCCCGAAATTCAGCGCCTCTCTCGAAAACCTCCCGGGACAAATTTTCTACTGAAAATTTCCCGAAATTCAGGCGGAGCTGGAGGCCACGCCCCCTCCAGCTCCATGTGGACCTGAGTGAGGACAGCCTGTTTTCACGTTCGCTTTCCCACAATATAAACAGCGTGCCTGCCCAATCACGTTATAACTGTAGAATGATCGAGGGCGAGTTCTTGGTTTCTTATGTGGGTTTATTGTTAGGCGGTTTCATTAACGTCCTCCCAGCGCGGTAACAACACACAACAACAGCAGTCACGTTTTCGTCTACCGTAAAGCAGTTTGTCTGCCGTAAACAGCAATGTTGTGACACTCTTAAACAGGACAATACTGCCATCTACTGTACATGCATATGTGACAATAACATATACGGCTTTTAGAGAGTGCAGTGCACAACTGCGCACACAACAAGGAGACGAAGCAGAAGAACGAGGAAGATACAGTCATGACGATGCCGACGACGAGTAAGATGAAGAAATACGCTTGTAAGTTCCAAGCCGCAGCTGCGATTGGACCTGGATAACCTCCGGGAAGAAGTAGTGGACTACCAAGTGCTTGGCAGTGAAGATCTTCCTCAGGAAGCAAAGATTGGCCGGTTTTGGGCCATGCTAGGGAGAAATGGAAGATTCCAGACTCTAGTGCATTTGATGAAAGCACTTTTGTGCGTGCCACACAGCAATGCATCATCAGAGAGGGTGTTCAGCATGGTTAGAAAAATAGTGACAGAGAATAGAACAAAGATGGACAATTCAACCCTTAACTCAACAATGAGTAGATGAGTGTTAAGTGTGTGTATATGTGTAAATAAATGAACACTGAATTCAAGTATTTATTTTATTTATACATACATATAATGAAATTAATATATATATATATATATAGCTAGAATTCACTGAAAGTCAAGTATTTCTTATATATGTGTGTATATATACGGTATGTATATATATATATATATATATATATATATATATATACGGTATATATATATATATATATATATATATATATATATATATATATATATATATATATATATATACGGTATATATATATATATATATATATATATATATATATATATATACCGTATATATATATATATATATATATATATATATATATATATATATATATATATATATATATATATATATATATATATATATATATATATATATATACATTAGGGATGTCCCGATCCGATATTTGGATCGGATCGGCTGCCGATATTTGCCAAAAATTGCGTATCGGCAAGGCATGGGAAAATGCCGATCCAGATCCAGTTTAAAAAAAACTCCGGTCCGTGTTTTCCAACGCACCGATTTAAATAATACATTCCACTTTTCTGCTGCTCCGTAATTTCCGTTCCGCATTTTCCAGCACACCTTCAACACATCTACAGGTCTGTGGATTATCACGCAGTTGCTTTTAGCTGCTGGCATTACACGACAGGCTCTTCTCACTCTTTCCTGTGTCTCCCTCTCACAGACAGCAAGCGCACCTTCTTACACACGTCACATACTGTCACGTCATACGTCACATACGTATACGTCCTCCCCGAGCAGAGAGGTAGCAGCATGGCTAACGTTAGCTGTGATGCTAGCGCAGCCGTGCGAGCAACGCTCCCTCTAAGGTGTGCGCCTGTGCAATTGCGCACTGTTTAAGCGCATAGCAAATCTATGCCATGCACAAAATCAAATAAAAAAATAAGCGCATAACAATTTTCGACACACGGACAAGACAGAGAAAACAGTTTTCGTCATCATTGTTCAAATATTGTGACGTCTGTCGAGACGCTTATCTCCATTCGGTGCCACACGTCCACACCATCAAAATGCCGAGGCAAAAATTTCCACATCAACACCGTATGAAAAAATTAGTGATTTTTTTAGTTATGATTTCCTTCTCTGCATGAAAGTTTAAAAGTAGCATATATTAATGCAGTATGAAGAAGAATGTTTTAATGTAGACATGCAAGCCTTGAAAGAAAATTTTGAAAATCAAGACTACATTTCCTGCAAATGGGTGCATTTCTACCCTATATTTTAACTTTAGATTTATTCTCATATCAAACTCTTTTGGCTGTGTTTTTGACACTTACATCCGGCGCCCCCTTCCACACCCTGGATTATAAATAATGTAAATAATTCAATGTGATTATCTTGTGTGATGACTGTATTATGATGATAGTATATATCTGATAGTATATATCTGTATCATGAATCAATTTAAGTGGACCCCGACTTAAACAAGTTGAAAAACTTATTGGGGTGTTACCATTTAGTGGTCAATTGTACGGAATATGTACTTCACTGTGCAATCTACTAATACAAGTCTCAATCAATCAATCAAAACACATAGAATCATCATACTGCTGTGATTATATGCATCAATTGTTCATTCAAGGCTAAGGCAAAATATCGAGATATATATCGTGTATCGCAATATTAAAAAAAGGCCATATCGCCCAGCCCTAGTTCAATGATGCCATTTCTGTTTGTCATGTATAATTGTGTCTATTTTGTGTTTATCCTTGAATAAACAGGTCAGTTTCTTGTTATCAACCATTGTGTATTATTCAAACTCCACTAATTCAGCTGGCTAGTTGTTATCAAGAGTACTAAAACCCTTTTCAACATGATTCTGACAACTAAGTAGGCTAAATAACTTTAAACTTTAATACATGCTCGGATAGGCCAGTATCGGTCAGTATCGGTATCGGATCGGAAATGCAAAAACAATATCGGTATCGGATCGGAAGTGCAAAAACCTGGATCGGGACATCCCTAATATATATATATATATATATATATATATATATATATATATATTACTTGACTTGGTGAATTCTAGCTGTAAATATACTCCTCCCCTCTTAACCACGCTCACAACCACGCCCCCACCCCACCCCCGACCACGCCCCCCACCCCCCACCTCCCGAAATCGGAGGTCTCAAGGTTGGCAAGTATGGTACTTGCACGTTCGCGCTTTTATTGTGTTTACAGAATAAAGACCTTCTAAAACTTGATTATAATTAGTGTCAATTTGGGCTGCTGTACTTAAAAACGGAAGTTGGTTTCACCTCACACACAAACACATAAATAACACCACTGCTGCCATTTGATCAGGCAGTGATAACACACACACACACACACACACACACACACACACACACACACACACACACAGTAGCGTTCTTAATATTAAAATGCAGCATATAACAGAAATAACAACAAACATTGCGTAGGTTTGCAGTGAAGCGGAGCCTCCAAATGTCATGTAGCTCACCAACACGTAGCTGCACGCAGCCCGCAAGGCCAACAGCACAACGTTACGGACATGGCGGTCAACAAAAGAGCGATAAAGACTTACATCAAGACGAGCAGTCCCGGAGAGTGTTCATCATTTACACGCAGCGTCACCTCCCGCCGTCATGCCCGTGCTGGTACCGACCGTTCCGGTCTGATCCAGATGTGTGTGACACCCAGCCTGTCCGCGTGCTCGCGCCGTCATCGGGGCTTCAAAGATAATAACACACTTAAAAAAACAAAAAAACAAAAAAACACGCACACGCAATTTTGCATAAGTAGATACGTTTAAAAAAAATCGTCTTGCTTGGACGAGTGAGTGTGTGACAGTCAGTTGTGTGTGTGTGCGTGTGTGTAAGGAGGTGGGCTCTATTGTCTCTGCTGTGCATGACATCATCTCGAGCCAATGGCTGAGCGCACGAGATCAAGAGTCCGCGGGCGCGCACGCAGCACGTGCGCCGCTGGCGGCGCGTGCATGCCGACACAGCCATGCCAAGCTACACATTCATCATCATTCTACTTGTTTTTTTTTTCCCTCAGCAAGCTTTTGCTGGGATTTACATGACGTCATGTCCGGCTGGCGTCTGGCTCATTAGATATGTGTGGTGGTCAAGCCAGCGTCTGTTCCCAGTGGATACGAGGCACCATTTAGCCTTTCTCGAAGAAAATGCCCTATTCTTGCCTTGTTTTGGGCTGTGCGGGCCATTCAAATTGCGAAAAATGATAAAAGTTTCTTCGGAGTTCCTCGAGAGGTAGTCAAGATGGGCGGAAGAGTGCAAGATTTCACGAAAGACTCCAAAGACATAACCTGACTCTCGCCAGACCCTTGTAGTTCGGTGAGCTCCACACAAGGATCTGGGATCGAGGGCATTGCAAAGTCCTTCAAGATAGCAAAAAATAATGAACCAATCAGATCGCCGGGCGGGATTTCATAGATGTGACGTAGCGCCGAAGCGACTGTTTGATTTAAACAACAATGGCAGCACGCAGCCCTCGCTGCGTCGTATGCTGACATTGATTCTGCTATTTCAACTGTTTTGTCGAATCTATCGAATATTAATTATTTAAAAGATGAACAGAGACCATTTCGCTGTGTCGTTATCCAATATGTCAGCTGTTCTGTTTTGGATTTCCCAGCGTCGCTCTCATCAGCGTCACGGGTTGATTTGGATGTGAGTGGTTGAAGTAGCACGTCATTTAAGATAACGGACAAGTGGTTTATCCAATCACATAAAATTATCATTTTTACAAGGCCCCGCCTTCTGAAATACATCTGCTATTGAGAAGTCCCAGATCCTTGTGTGGAGCTCAGCGAACTACAAGGATCTGGCGAGAGTCAGGTTAGGTCAAGCCAGCGTCTCTTCCCAATGGGTACAAGGCGTCATTTAGCCTTTCTTGAAGAAAATGCCCTATTCTTGCCTTGGGCTGTGTAAACCGTTCAAATTGCGAAAAATGATAAAAGTTTCTTCGGAGTTCCTCGAGAGGTAACAAGATGGGCGGAAGAGTGTGTCGACGTATTTGTTTAATCTGGAGCCAGAAGATGTTTAAAGAGGACACGATAAATGGTAAATGGGTTATTCTTGTATAGCGCTTTTCTACCTTTAAGGTACTCAAAGTGCTTTGACACTATTTCCATATTCATCCATTCACACACACATTCACACACCGATGGCGGAAGCTGCCATGCAAGGCGCTAACCACGACCCATCAGGAGCAAGGGTGAAGTGTTTTGCTCAAGGACACAACGGACATGACTAGGTTGGTAGAAGGTGGGGATCGAACCAGGAACCCTCAGGTTGCTGGCAGGGCCACTCTCCCAACTGCGCCACGTCGTACCCACGATACGTAAACTTAAAATCAGAAGTTTTTATTCCCTATTGGATACAATTCTAATACAATTTGTCTGAGTGCTATCTGTCCCTAGTATCAACACGGCGACTTACACAGGCCTCTCGGAAACGCCCTTCCACTCGCGCTCTTACAATATATATCACAATGTATGAATATGCAATGAGGTGTCTTCTTCCAGGCGTGGAATCTTCCTCTGCTTTCTCCTCCCTGGACTCCGACCCCACATCTGGTGTTTGTCCTTCTGACCTCGACAAAGAAGCCAAGTGACCAGTGAAGATGTGGGAGATATGAGTGTTTGTGCGTAGGCATGAACTTTCACCCAGTTTCAACTGAAACTCAGAACATATGATTAGTTGCACGGCCTATTCTAAGCATACCTATATTAAACGTTTCTTAATCACTTCATCCTTCATTATCTTAATTGTAACCCAACATAATATATTCCAACAAGTGCAAGATTTTAGAAAAGATTCCAAAAACATGCACCTGGATAGGTTGATTGGCAACACTAGATTGGCCCTAGTGTGTGAATGTGAGTTTGAATTTTGTCTGTCTATCTGTGTTGGCCCTGTGATGAGGTGGAGACTTGTCCAGGGTGTACCCCGCCTTCCGCCTGAATGCAGCTGAGATAGGCTCCAGTACCCCCGTGACCCCGAGAGGGACAAGCGGTAGAAAAAGGATGGATGGGATGGATGGACTAGAAAAGTGGCACGCACTGCAGACCAAGGAGCAGAGTCAAAGAACGCGCAAGTTATCAGTGACCACTCCATTAAAGGTGTATTTGATGTAATTTGAACGTTTATTAATTCCCATTTAAGTATCATCTTGATATTTGTATTTTATCTTGTTTCAGATTTCTTAAAACACATTTTTGCTACAAGTGTTTCGAAAAGCACCAACTTGGTGAGTCTAAATAAAAGCAAAATGTGAGTAAAACCTAAAAAAGTGAAGCTATTATTAAATGCAGCAATCATAAATGAAGCTTTCAGCACATACACAATTTATTTATTTATGTATTTGAATTAGGACAATGCATATTCATCAACATAGAACAACAATGTAAATATGCCTCAGTTAACACAATAGCTCATTTTCATTCGTGGTCCTAAGGCAGGTTAATACAGTAAACATTCAACAGGTCATGATACAAAAGAATACATAAATCACAAGACATTACACATTACAAGCATACCAAAAGCACAAAACATGGACAAAAAAATAAAACAAACAAGAAACAAAAAAACAAGTGAATAATCTAATTGTGCGTGCATATCTGATTAGTTTTCAACTACTGTTTCAGTGCAGTATTAAATGTTAAACAGGTGTCACAGTTTCTGACGTGGGCTGGCAGCCTGTTCCATGACTGTATGCCTCTTATAGACCCCACCATTTGGCCAAATGTAGTCCTGCGCCTTTGTACGTTGCAGTCACTGCTCTGGTGTTTGCTTGACTGCTATTTTTTTAAATTAATAAAATAAATCAAGGGACGGAGAGCAACTTTATTTAGAACTCTAAAGATGAGGCAAGCATCAATTAATATCTGATAATTATTTTAATCAAAAATATTATACCTACTTAAAATGTTGCAATAATGATACTTTAGAGGCTATTTGTCTATATAGGCTATTTATACATCACATATTTCACTTACAGTATGTTTCATTTCTCTTTACAACATGCCTGAAAAGGAGTCGGAAGAAGCACTTTCCACTTCATAGCAATTACACATATTTTCACTTCCTGATTTTATTTTATAACACAATTTACATCAATTAAAAACAACAGTTCTTTTAATAGTTAAGTCAGTTGTGATTCATTTAATGAGATGAATAATATCTTATTTTCATTAAGTATAATAATTCTTCTTTCTTGTGCTTTGGAAACAGTTTGAACAATTTCTAAACCTGGATCATGTTAGTACATTGTTTGACTTGTTTGCTTTATCCATTACATCCATCCCATAATTTATAATTCCACATACTAATATACTAACGGTCTTAACTGTTGTACGTGCGTACAAATGTTTTAAATTACATTTTTCTCTAAAGTTATATTTCTCCTCTTTTGTTGAAAAATAATTGTTGTACATTATTGGGTAGCAGGTTATAGTTTGCTTTGTACATTATTTTAGCTGTTTGCAATTGCACAAAATCATTGAATTTTAATATTTTTGATTCAATAAATAAGGAAAGGGTTTGTATGTTTTCTATAGCCAACATTATGTATTATTCGAACAGATCTTTTTTGTAACGCAGTTAGTGAATGAAGTGTACTTTTGTAATTATTTCCCCATATTCCTACACAACAACTCAGATATTGTAACACTAGCAAGCAGGGGTAATTTTTGGTCTAGAACATTTTTGCTTTATTGGTTATAGAAATATTTCTTGCCACCTTATGTTGTGTACATTTTATATTAGAATTCCATTTCAATGTATCATCTATTATCACTCCCAAAAACTAGATTTATTTCACCCTTTCGATGTTTACTGTATTTGTATTTGTGTTTGACTTTCTCTTTTAATGTTACCGAATAGCATTATTTTTGTTTAGTTGAAATGTCAAAGGTAGTCTGTTTTTGTCAAACTATCTTTTTAATTTGTTAATTTATTCTGTTATTAATTGTATTAGCTTTTGTGTGTTCTCTCCTGAACAAAACATCTGCAAATAGGACTAACTTCAAGTCATGTCACTTGTATGAAGATTGAACACTTCTGGTCCCGGTATTGTTCCCTGGGGTACGCCGCATAATATCTATAGTGTGTTGACATATTTTCACCTATCTTTAGGTATTGCCTCCTGTTGATTAAGTAGCTTCTGACGGATATACATTCATACATAATTATGAGTTATTTCTTTCTATAGTCATGTTTGAAATAACTAGTATTTTTTCTTTGTACTCTTTCTATTTTTTCTCCATCTCATGACCGATGGTACACTGTGAATTACCTTGTGCTTGGAATGTGAGGATGAGCAGTACTCCTTTCTTATCTCATCCTGTCTCATCCTGAGCTAAACAATGAACCTGTGTAGTCCAGCTGGGGAGGGTAGGGGCTAGTGGCATATTGAATAGGAGGGCGCTTCCGTAAGGATTTTAGATCAACTTGGCTACGCAATTGAATGTGTTTTTCTAGGCTGGTCTCTTCAAAGCTTTGAAAATAAATTGCAAAATACCTATTCTGTTCTGGTGATAATTTAAACTCATCTTATGTGTCATAAATAGAACTTGGGATTGACCAGTAACTTAAATTCCCTTGGAGGAACATCTGGTCCAAGCGTGACACTTCTTACCCAGTTCAGGACCCAACCCTCTGATTCTAATTTGACCGTTTTAATTTGTTAATTAAGATATTATGAATAACTGTGACAAATGCTTTAGTTAGATCCATAAATACGACAGCTGCACACTGTTTACCATCTATTGCATTGGTAAGTTCCTCTTTTGTTTTGATTAATGCCATTGATGATTAAATGTTGGCTCTGGGTCCGTATTGGTTCTCTGCAAGTGGTCCACTTTTATTTATGGATTTATCAAATCTGTTATTGAATACTTTTTCAAGTATTTTGTTGTTCTGGTGTTTGTCTCCAGTCTTATAAATGTACAACTTTTTTTTATTTGCATTTTGTTTGGGAATGTGCCTGTTTGAAATTATAGATTGTTGATATATGTTTAAGGTTCTGACGTTTCTTTAATAACTTTTTTTTCACTTTCATATCATTCTGTGACAGTCAGTTGGGGTCTTGGATTTTCATTCCTTTACAATTATTTCCTCTTTTGCCACATTATTGAGGAATATTAAGTTGGGATTTCTATCTATGATGTAATTCAAGTCCTCAACTGACCCGGGATCTGGAATCCTTTCTCCAGATTTGGGCCAATGTACAGAAAGTACTTATTGAAGCTTTGAACTTCTTTGTTCATAGTGTCACTCTTTATGTTTTCGCCTCAGAAGTATTGAGGGTAATCCTTCTTAGCACCATTTTTAATGATGCTATTTAGTATGTACCATGTTGCGCTCATGTTGTTTTTGTTCCTGTCTAATGAATGACTGTAATAATATTTTCTGCATGTTTGTAATATTATGGTTACGTAGTTATGTAGACTACAAAGAAGTGTTTTAAAATGTAGAAAAAAAAATCATAATATGACTCTTGTAAAGTCATTAATACATAATCGTTCCGTTTTATAAGGGGGCCATCTGCTGTACAAACAGTGCTATTTACTACATTATTATACCTTATGGCTTCATATATATCATAACAAGTCTACATGGAGAGGATTATTCAAAGTGTGTACAAACAAACCTGAGCTGCTTCTCTTGCTTCAACTGCTTGAACAGTTTTGTTATGGCCTTGGAGTCCATTACCTTGTTTGTTTGTTTTTTCACTTTCTCTTTCTTCATCTTCTATCCAAAGGTTCAACTTGCAACTGCTGGCCGTTTGTCTTTGGCACAGACAGACAACATGAAATGACAGCTTGGACACCTGGGTAATAACAATTAAAGAGAGGTTACATCCCACCATCTTCCTGCTCCAAGTTGGCAATCCACGCCACACATAACACACACGCACGCACGCACGCACCCACCCACCCACCCACCCACCCACCCACACACACACACACACACACACACACACACACACACACACACACACACACACACACACACACACACACACACACACACACACACACACACACACATCATGATAGTTGTCAGCTAATCAAGGGCTGTATTTAAATAATTCATTGTGCAAATTGTTGCATAAAAGAGTCCTTCCATAATTGGTGGACATTTCTTCTGATTGAAGCGGCCTAAAATACCTGATTTTGTGGTAGTTTTTTCAGAATGTTGCGCAAAAGGTTAGATAAATCAAATAATCTGGTTGCGATTAGTTATCAAGTGTTTTTTGTACAACTATGACGGACTGCAATGTGTGGTACCATAACATTATTATTTCTAAAGCCTTTTTATTTGATTTTTTTGAACATTCATCAATCACTTTGCGTATGCAGTTCAGACATGGTCGATTATTTAATCGATTAGTAAAACATCAATAATCGATAATCGATGTATTTATTGTAAATCAAGTAATGCAGGCATTTCCAAAATTTGGCTGACTGCAGCGAGCCACCTCACTGAGATCCGACCAGTTTCTTTTTCTAAGGCACTTATCACCAAAAATTATTCCCAGGCGTGGCCACCGCTGCTGCTCACTGCTCCCCTCACCTCCCAGAGGGTGATCAAGGGTGATAGGTCAAATGCAGAAAATAATTTTGCCACACCTAGTGTGTGTGTGACAATCATTGGTACTTCAACTTTAACTTTAGGTCCAGTTTTGCACACATTTTCATTAAATAAATGTGGGAATTAATTTAACTGTTTCTTATTCCAAATACATTTTTTTTTTTTTTAAGTTGCAAGTGATAAACGCTTATTTATTGAAATAAAAATAAATGTAAAACTGCATCAATCTACATAAATTAAAGATGCATCAATAATCGATTTTTAATTGAATCGCAGCTCCTGAATCGTAATCGTAATCGAATCATAAGGTGGCCAAAAATTCCCACCTCTACTGTATAATATATGTACAGTACATCTTCTCCTCCCAGTATTGTGGCCATTCTGATGATCAACAAATATTCTGCATATTCATGAAGACGGTGATGCTAAACGGATTGTGGTCTTTAATTTGCTCACTTAACAGACGCAATCTACTGCACACAACAAGTTTAGTAGATCAGCTCTGCATGTGCTATCAAGTTTGCACGTGTTTTAGTATGCGCAAACCTTTAGTAGATCTAACACTTAGTGTTTCACTAGAGCTGAATGTAGTTAGCCCAAAGCTTCTAAAACTTGTAGCTCATCCTCCTTATATTAAGGCTAAAAAATATAAGGTTATGGATCCTCATTTGTCCCAAAGTAATCTTTGTTGGCTCTCATAAAGTCTGCATTATTAGTAGTTGTTATTGTTGTCGAAGGAAATAGCGAATGTTGTGATGCCAAAATGTTCCGGTAATGCTTAAAATGACCAAAATACTGTAAATATTACATTTTATTATGAGGGTGCCTGTTACTACATTACATATATGCTTACAGCGTGTATACAAATTGTTGATGGAGTTTTTGGTTGATTCATTGGCGACATACATCTTGTCCCCATTACCTGCGTTGCTAGCTTTTCTTTACGATTTAAAATGCAATAAAAAAAGAAACACCATTGTATTCTTGCTTCACTTAGGGATTGTGAACGATAGGCAAAATTCACAAAATGTGCATTTCCCCTTTAAGTGCAGACTGCTGACAGAAAGTTCTGTGGCGATAAAGTATTTTTAATAAATATTAAATGTGTTTATTTTGCACGAGCTTAAAATAGAAATTTGCCAAGGACGTCTCAGACGTTTTGTAGATGATTAGATTACATTTTTAACCAGATTACTAATAATTTCATTTCAGAAAAATTTCTAAAGTGAGAAATTTGTTGTCAAAATTGGACCTGGAAATGATCATTCACGTGTTCATTTCGTCTCGCATTGACTATTGCAATTCTCTCTTCACTCTCTTCAACAAGTCAACGCTAAAGAGACTTCAGACTGTACAAAATGCGGATGCCAGACTTTTGACCGGTGCACCCAGAACAGCCCATATCACCCCCGTTCTATCCAGTCTTCATTGCCTTCCAGTTAAATTCTGCATTAAGTTTAAGACTTTAGTCCTGACATTCCGTGCATTGCATGGTGGGGCCCCTCAGTACATCACTGACTTGCTATGCCCCTACTCTTCAGGGCAGGGTCTTCTAAAGATCCCAAAAACTTGTTTTAAATCCCGTGGAGACCTGGCATTCCAGGCTATAGCTCCCAGACTCTGGAACAATTTGCACCAGTCCCTCTGTGATCTTGACTGTGTTGAAACTTTTAAGAAACATTTGAAAACTTCTCTTTTTAGTAAAGCTTTTAATTAATATACCTTTTAACTATCATTTTTAATCCACTTTGTATCCTTTTTACGATGTTGCCTCTGTTGTTTTAAATGGAATTGTTGTTTTACTTTATCTATGTATTGTACAGCGCTTTGTGATTTTATCTGTGAAAAACGCTTTATAAATAAAATGTACTCACTTACTTACTTACTAATGATGGATTAACCCACATTAACACAATGGGGCGGTATAGCTCGGTTGGTAGAGCGGCCGTTCCGGCAACTTCAGGGTTGCAGGTTTGATCCCTGCTTCTGCCATCCTAGTCACTGCCGTTGTGTCCTTGGGCAAGACACTTTACCCACCTGCTCCCAGTGCCACCCACACTAGTTTAAAAATGTAACTTAGATATTGGGTTTCAGTATGTAAAGCGCTTTGAGTCACTTGTGAAAAGCGCTATATAAATATAATCCACTTCACATTCATCATCAATGACATCAATGTTATTAAGAATCACACAATTCTCTCTTCCTTTTGCAGTAGAAATGATGACAATAAGACATCTCACATTTTCATAAATGACCAACATTTATTTCCATTTTTATACATTAAACATGCATATCAATATGTTGAAATCAAACACTTCTGTTGACAGTATTATTGTAAATATGGCTTTACAAATTAAATTTAAAAAAACTATTTCATACAACACCCAGGTCGTACATTTAGTCTTCTGTTCCGGCACGTCTCATGTCCGTCAAACAATCCTTTATTGTGCTTAAACTCGTTGCAAAAATGGACCTGTGCTTTTTCCAAAAGACATGATATTTGCTAATGTTCACAGTGCCAGTGTGACAGATAATAAATATAAAGTGTCACCAAACATCTGGAATATTTATGGAAAGTTTGATTCAACGCCCACACACACGCAAATGTAAACACCCTTAAATTGTGAACACAATTTAAAGCAGGCACTCTGCCCTTTTATAAAATGTATTTGCACTATATGGCTATATCAAACATGGCACTGATGACCGAGTGTTGCCAGATCACTGCTGATATTCACATTACAGGAGCACACCAACACACCATTGTCCAAACATTACATAATGTACTATAAAACAGATTTCCAAGAAACTCTTTATCGGCGTGCAAAAAAGAAAACTATACTCGTTCACAAAACCCGCACACACAATGTTCATCTGTCACATGATATACCATGAATATTTAATGTAAAGCTTGAGTAATACATATCAATGTTTGTTTTATAGTCACACCCCTTTCTTCTATCTTTCCTGTTGTATGACTTACAGTATGCCATTCCGTGCTCTCCATTGTTTATAAAGTCATATCATACAAAACTAAACTAATAAAAGGTCTTTACACAGAGGGGAGATATATGTTTTGGATATCCGAGCGGAAATGATGAAAAAAGAAAAATAGAAGTGTAATTTAGGCGTTGGCAGCAAATGTAATTTGTGAAAGTATAGAAACAAAAACACGTAAAAAGAGAGGGTCTGCTTGTGGACCTTCAGAAGCCAGGCACGTGACAGTAGGCCTCCAGGGAGGACAGGAGGATGTAAATAAACCACATGGAGAGGAAGAGGAAGAAGGTGAGGAGTTTGGCTGTCCGTGGGCCACCGAGCTCCGCGCCCGATATGGCAGGTCGGCGGCGGTAGAGCAGCACTACCACGGACACCAGCGCCATGATGGTGAAGAGGGTGACGGAAAAGGCTAGAGAGCCCGGGTTTACCTGGAAAATCTTGCCTTTGCTTTTCCAGTAAACGGCGGCGATGGTCCACGCCACCCCTATGCCCAAGAACACGTTGACTGCGTTGCTGCCCGTCACGTTGCCGATCGATGCGTCAGCATATTGGTCCTGGATGGCCGCCACTTTACTCGCAAAAGTGTCTGGAGGACAAGGAGAAGGTACTGTATTGATCTTCCACCCCACAAACAAGCAAATATATGTTGAACAATTTAAATGTAATATATCCTTCAAGCTACTGACGGACGTTGTCCTTAGGATCAATAGATACTTCTAAACTAGGGCTTTTCTACTGGCGGCGCGTTATAAGGAGGAATTCAGACCAGTGTAAACACAGTGGCAGACTTACTTACTGGCATACTTGGATATTTCGTGTACATTTACAAGTGCTGTCAAAATGATTTTTTTTTTTTAACCACAGTTTTCAATTTTGGATTAATCATGATTAATCACAGGTTTTTACTGGCTTGCATGATTTGACATAACGGTAACACTTTAGTATGGGGAACATATATGTTAATAAGCAACTAATTAATGGTGAATATGTTCCCCATACAAAAGTGTTACCAACATTTGTAGTTAGGGTTTAGGTTAGGGTTGCATGTTAATAAGCAACTAATTAATGATGACTATGTTCCCAATATTAAAGTGTTACCAAAATAACTTAAAAAAGAACCCAATTTTTGGACGTAAGTGCAATTTTATTCTCAGAATGTCGTGCAGGAACATGTTTTAAAGGGGAACATTATCACCAGACCTATGTAAGCGTCAATATATACCTTGATGTTGCAGAAAAAAGACCATATATATTTTTTAACCGATTTCCGAACTCTAAATGGGTGAATTTTGGCGAATTAAACGCCTTTCTAATATTCGCTCTCGGAGCGATGACGTCACAACGTGGCGTCACATCGGGAAGCAATCCGCCATTTTCTCAAACACCGAGTCAAATCAGCTCTGTTATTTTCCGTTTTTTCGACTGTTTTCCGTACCTTGGAGACATCATGCCTCGTCGGTGTGTTGTCGGAGGGTGTAACAACACGAACAGGGACGGATTCAAGTTGCACCAGTGGCCCAAAGATGCGAAAGTGGCAATAAATTGGACGTTTGTTCCGCACATTTTACCGATGAAAGCTATGCTACGACAGAGATGGCAAGAATGTGTGGATATCCTGCGACACTCAAAGCAGATGCATTTCCAACGATAAAGTCAAAGAAATCTGCCGCCAGACCCCCATTGAATCTGCCGGAGTGTGTGAGCAATTCAGGGACAAAGGACCTCGGTAGCACGGCAAGCAATGGCGGCAGTTTGTTCCCGCAGACGAGCGAGCTAAACCCCCTATCGACCCTAGCTTCCCTGGCCTGCTGACATCAACTCCAAAACTGGACAGATCAGCTTTCAGGAAAAGAGCGCGGATGAGGGTATGTCTACAGAATATATTAATTGATGAAAATTGGGCTGTCTGCACTCTCAAAGTGCATGTTGTTGCCAAATGTATTTCATATGCTGTAAACATAGTTCATAGTTGTTAGTTTCCTTTAATGCCAAACAAACACATACCAATCGTTGGTTAGAAGGCGATCGCCGAATTCGTCCTCGCTTTCTCCCGTGTCGCTGGCTGTTGTGTCGTTTTCGTCGTTTTCGCTTGCATACGGTTCAAACCGATATGGCTCAATAGCTTCAGTTTCTTCTTCAATTTTGTTTTCGCTACCTGCCTTCACACTTCAACCATCCGTTTCAATACATGCGTAATCTGTTGAATCGCTTAAACCGCTGAAATCCGAGTCTGAATCCGAGCTTGCTGTTCTTTCCGCCATGTTTGTTTGTGTTGGCATCACTATGTGACGTCACAGGAAAATGGACGGGTGTTTATAACGATGGTTAAAATTGGGCACTTTGAAGCTTTTTTTTAGGGATATTGCGTGATGGGTAAAATTTTGAAAAAAACTTTGAAAAATATAATAAGCCACTGGGAACTGATTTTTAATGGTTTTAACCCTTCTGAAATTGTGATAATGTTACCCTTTAAGTGTCATTTATTTGCTCAAAACTTTTATTAATCTAAAGTCCTATCAGGTTGTCATTTTTTAAATGAAATCTACCTAATCTTTGCACTGACGTATGCATTGACATGATCACTGACCATTTAACAACCCTTATAGTAACCATCCACGATTAAGGTAGAGAAGGATGTACGGGCAAAATAAACTGTGTGATTAATCTGAGTATATACATGATTGATACAATCAGTTTTGTTATTAGTCGCATAGGTTAACTCGTTATTTTTGACAGCCATAATACTTACACTTGTATTGTGCACAACAGGGCTATTTTCGACAAAATAAATAGACCAAAAATAATTGTCCACTACAGAGAATGCCAGTGCTCAAAATAGGAAAGCAATGAAGCGAGGAATCCAGGCCCCCAGACTTTGTTTCCTGGAAATGTGGCTGTTAAAACAAATTAGTTGAATAGTCCCGTGTCAAGATGGCGCATGTCGGCTGAAGGCGTGACTCCAGGATGCAAAGACAGAAAAGTGGCCTGCAGGTAAAAATAGTTTTAATTTTATACTCAAAGAGCAAACAACTACAGAATCAAAAGGCTAGTGCAAGCCACGTACAGTAGCAGAGGAACTAACGCACACTAAAAAAGCAATAAGCTGGCGTTGGCAAGGAGCAGCAGGTGAACCTAAATTGACTGGAAATGGAAAACACTTGCGCTGGCAGGAAACTAAAAGTGAAGATGCAGCAAAACAAGGAGTCAACAAGTAGAACCAAAATAAGAGTACCAGGATGGCAAATGATACAGAACACAGGAAAGTAACTAACAAAGTCCATGTCATGTGGAATCATGACAGAATGCCTCCCTTACATAACAGATCCCAGACATTACAAGAAAATCCCAGACATGAAGAAAAGAGTCCAAAACTAAAGTGAGGGCAGAGGGATGACTGGGGAAGGGATGTCAAACTGCGCCCCCACTACGAAGGGCCGGCCAACAGTCCAGGCCATGTGTGGCCGCAGCCAACGGGGAAGATTCAGGTAGTCGCAGCTAGTAACAGGTGCGGGATAAACGCGAAGTAGCGGAGGTTACGCCCAGTCTCCAGGTACTGTTGCCATTGGTACAGAGGGCTTCCATGGAATTGCCACATCTGTGGCTGACGAGGAGGAAGGTGAGCATGGGAAGTGCGCTCGAGAGGCGGGGGTGCCTCGGGAACAACTACACCCTTGGCCGACGAGGAGGGCAAGCGCCAGCAATTGTATTAAAGTGTTGAAAACAACACAACACCATTCAGCTTTGAAAACATTATTGGATGGACCCTAATGAAACGTCAAGGGCACTCTACCCTAAAGGCTGATAGTTTTACTTCCCTGCCAAGTTTCACAAGCCTCGACCTCACATAAAAATAAGGCCATAATACAAAAGCTAAACCATCGACTTTAGTCAGCAAACTTTGCGTGTAAATGCTGAGAGCAAAACATTCACTCTGGTGGGAAATAAAAGGATATTGTGAGTTGCTTCAGACTTGAGAAAAGAATACGTTTTAGTACTGCAAACTCTGAGAGTACTGTGCGTTTTCAATACTTTCTTTTTATGTGTCGGTTGCGATAATTTTTCCTAATAGTTTTAACCCTATGGGAACACTAGATTTTAATTATCTTTGGATCAAAACAGGACTTAAAAGTCCTGACTTTTTGAAGGGTGTTCATTACTGTAACATGTTGGATTCATATTGTATATATTTTTACTCAAATTTCTCAATTAACTTTAGTCCTAAACATAACTATCAAACTGTTTTTTTCATCATTTACTGTTAAATTTTTAATTTAGTAAAATAAATCATATTATGCAAATGTATATTAAGTGATAACTTAGTATAGTGAAACATAATTTGATCAAAGCATGTTTGGTATTTTTTTTAGGGCTGAAGTTGATTGAGAGATTTCAGAAAAAATGAAAATAAATCAAAAATAAAAATGTTTTCATGCCCTTTGAAAAGTGACTCATATGTCTTGTTTGGCTTTGCACTATTGTGGAATAACTGCCAGTGTACCATACACCAGTGGTTCTCAAATGGGGGTACGCGTACCCCTGGGGGGTACTTGAAGGTATGCCAAGGGGTACGTGAGATTTTTTTTTAAATATTCTAAAAATAGCAACAATTCAAAAATCCTTTATAAATATATTTATTGAATAATACTTCAACAAAATATGAATGTAAGTTCATAAACTGAACATCAAATCAAGTAGGCTATTCCATTCATTACAATGCAACAATGCAATATTCAGTGTTGACAGCTAGATTTTTTGTGGACATGTTCCATAAATATTGATGTTAAAGATTTCTTTTTTTGTGAAGAAATGTTTAGAATTAAGTTCATGAATCCAGATGAATCTCTATTACAATCCCCAAAGAGGGCACATTAAGTTGATGATTACTTCTATGTGTAGAAATCTTTATTTGTAATTGAATCACTTGTTTATTTTTCAACAAGTTTTTAATTATTTTTATATCTTTTTTTCCAAATAGTTCAAGAAAGACCACTACAGATGAGCAATATTTTGCACTGTTATACAATTAAATACATCAGAAACTGATGATATAGTGCTGTAATTTACTTCTTTATCTCTTTTTTTCAACCAAAAATGCTTTGCTCTGGGGGTACTTGAATTAAAAACATTTTCACAGGGGGTACATCACTGAAAAAAGGTTGAGAACCACTGCCATACACCGTTGAAAGAATTGGACATTGAAATTGTATAATTCAACATTAAAACCCTCTTCTGAAAAAATCATGTACAATGTACAACACAACAATACGTTTGGCCAAAATACAGCAAAAAAAATCCTGAAATTAATTTTACCCCCAAAGGGGTTGGAATTGGAGAATGCAATCTCGTTTTGGAACTCCTGTTTCAATTATTCTTTATTGCTGCCAGGTGGAGCTGTGCCATGAATGTCATCATCACAGGTCAACCTCCAATAGCTGAGGAAGTCATGTTGATCTTCAAACTAAGACTGCATATATATTGGATCACTGTTGTCTAGTTAATCAGTCTTTCCAGGATTTTGAGGGCTTTTATCTGAGATTGATTTTACAGCAGGTTTTTCACAATGTTGAGGCAGAAGTTGTAATGTCTTTTTTTTTAAATAACAGAAGCTTGGTCATGATATGGCAGAATTCGGGAGATTGGGGGGAGGGGTCGGGGTTGGCGTGGGGTTAAGGGGGAGGAGTATATTTATAGCTAGAATTCACTGAAATTCAAGTATTTCTTTTATATATATATATATATATATATATATATATATATATATATATATATATATATATATATATATATATATATTTATATATAGTACAGTACACAGTAATGAAAACACAGTTGTTCTACTAACTGTACTGTACTTGCTGCTTACTTAAAAAAAAAAAACACCTACCTTTCACTATTTGAGTAGCCTTTGTTCTGCCATTTGAGTACTGGTGAGCGATCTCTGAATCTGGGAACATATCCTTCACGGATTTGTTGAAAACATCCGCAAATGAGAACGGGATGTTTCTTGCAGCTATCAGCATAGCCATCTTTGTCTCTGCATATGTTACACCCTCGGGTCTCCATTTAGCGAGGTGGCCCATAATACTGGCTTGTGATCGGTGCTGCGTTGCCGCCGCCTTGTGCTTCTCTGACCGTTCATGAGTGACTATATCCATTTGGCCACCGTGTTATGGGTTATACAAACGTAGATAAACCTATGGATAACTGAGACATATATAATAGTCTCCTTTTCGGGTGAGAGAGGACGCTAAAGGCAGTGCCTTTAAGGCACGCCCTTAATAGTTGTCCGGCTGGAAATTTTGGACATTACTACTTGCCGTAGTTTTGAAGCAATGCATGATGGGAATCCGGATGTTGTGTGTCAGTGTATTAACGTGCCGGCTGGAATAAACACACGCTGAGAAATAGCTCCGTGCCTGCCTACTTTATGGGTTATAGATAAACCTATGGATAATGGAGACATATATAATAGTCTCCTTTTCAGGTGAGAGAGGACGCTAAAGGCAGTGCCTTTAAGGCACGCCCCCAATAATGTTGTCCGGCTGGAAATCGGGAGAAATTCGGGAGAATGGTTGTACCGGGAGATTTTCGGGAGAGGCACTGAAATTCGGGAGTCTCCCGGAAAATTCGGGAGGGTTGGCAAGTATGGTAGCCACCTGTGTGCACACCTGATACTCATTTTCTCATTACTACATAAGCTCTCAAGTTTCTTCACTCCATGCCAGTAGATGGCTGATGATTCACCCTTCCAGTCGTGAACATCTCCTCTGCTTTGGCTCCACTTACGCTTCTCGACCCCTGTGGGCATACTTGCCAACCCTCCCGGATTTTCCGAGAGACTCCCGAAATTCAGCGCCTCTCCCGAAAACCTCCCGGGACAAATTTTCTCCCGAAAATCTCCCGAAATTCAGGCGGAGCTGGAGGCCACGCCCCCTCCAGCTCCATGCAGACCTGAGTGAGGACAGCCTGCTTTCACGTCCGCTTTCCCACAATATAAACAGCGTGCCTGCCCAATCACATTATAACTGTAGAATGATCCAGGGCGACTTCTTGGTTTCTTATGTGGGTTTATTGTTAGGCAGTTTCATTAACATCCTTCCAGCGCGGCAACAACACACAACAGCAGCAGTCACGTTTTCGTCTACCGTAAAGCAGTTCGTCTGCCGTAAACAGCAATGTTGTGACACTCTTAAACAGGACAATACTGCCATCTACTGTACATGCATATGTGACAATAACATCTATGGCTTTTAGAGAGTGCAGTGCACAACTGCGCACACAACAAGGAGACGAAGCAGAATGCATCATCAGAGAGGGTGTTCAGCATGGTTAGAAAAATATTGACAGAGAATAGAACAAGGATGGACAATTCAACCCTTAACTCAACAATGAGTAGATGAGTGTTATGTGTGTGTATATGTGGAAATAAATGAACACTGAAATTCAAATATTTATCTTATTTATATATATATATATATATATATATATATATATATATATATATATATATATATATATATATATATATATAATAAATATATATATATATATATATATATATATATATATATATATATATAGAATTCACTGAAAGTCAAGTATTTCTTATATATACTTGGTGAATTCTAGCTGTAAATATACTCCTCCCCTCTTAACCACGCCCCCAACCACGCCCCCACCCCACCTCCCGAAATCGGAGGTCTCAAGGTTGGCAAGTTTGCCTGTGGGTCAGTTTCAGCGTGGCGGTGTAGGGTTAAATGTTACCTCTCTACACCTTCTGTGTGCTATTTATGTTTCTCACACCTTAAGTGTGCATCCTTAGTTATTTTTTCCTCACTCTTTTTTGAGTGCTCTTCTTGTTATTAATTTTATTTATTTTTTCGTCCGCATTGGGGGTCCTACTGATCATGACAAGCTTGTGATTTTACAAATTTGTTATCAGTATTTTAGGTGTTGTTGTGTGATCACATAATTTATAAAGTATACTGTATGATTTTACTACAGTTATAAACATTTACATTTTACCACCAGGGGGCATTCCCATCTCAGTGACTACGTTTCCATGCACTAAAGTAGTCTGATTTTTCAAATAGTTTATTTTTTTGTATTTTCACACCTAACACATGAAGTCCCAGTGTCCATGCATACCCTCTAATTCGACTATTGGTCATACGTCGTGTGCTTCCCGTACACTGGGAGGCACTTTTTTCCTTATTGCGTAAATAAATGTATTGCTTTTGTGGTTGGCATATAACATCACACCAGGCCTCTGCAGCTCATTACAAGTCAACAGCCGAGCTTTGTAGTTCTGGATGTCCACTGTAATATTGGCACAGATTACAAATATTACGTTTCTTATGGCTATGCTGATGTTAACTAGCAGACAGTATCAACAAATGATTTAATATTACGCTATGAACATGTACGCTACTACCAAGAATGTTTCGGGGTGGATGCAGGTCCGAGGTAAAGACAGTCAGGCAGTACAGTTTTTTAGAAAGGAATTTTCGGCTGGAGAATCATGGAAACAAAACTTTTGAATGTCTCGGATTTCATTTAATAAGGCTCTGTGGATTGATGGAAGGAGTTTTAAATCTGAAGGAAAAGACTGTTTGTGCCCTGACTGATACTGTTCTAAATGAAGGTTGCTGTTATTCTGGACTATCTTGCCAGTTGTGTGTAATACATAGTTATTGTTTATCAGTGTGGAGTGCACAAATGCAGCGTGAAGGTTTGTGTATGCTTTATTATTCGCCTTTAATATACCTGCCTCATTCTCTTTCATCTCATTTGTATTTCATTTGGGAGTCGGAATTAAGCCATTTCCTTAGCTACCTTCTTAAATAAAGCTCCCCTTTCATTTTCTCTCCCATCAAAGCACTTCAAACCGATCTGTTATTCTATTTCATGAAGCAAATAAACAGTCCCCTCCTTATTCCAATTGTTGCTTATGTATTTATTGAATGGTATCTGCTTTCGGGTTGTATCCTGCGTGTAGTGACTGGCACATGCGCAATACGAAGGGTCCACTCCAGCGGCGCACATCGAGAGATCTGGTTTTCAATCGCATAATCCAGATGTGTTAGTCTGATTTTTCAAAAACAGAACACTATCGGATGAAGGCGTTTCCATGGGTTGTGGAATGTCTATTTAGAGCCAAACTATTTGAGAAATCGGACTAATTTAGTTCAGAAAACATTCACTAAAAAGTTATTTTTATGTATTTTTTGCGCTCGAAAATTAATCTGGCGGTCCTTTCCCCACAGTATCAATTATTTTTGAGTCATGGGTAGATAACTAACTGTATTTGGAACGCCCCCTTTTCATTGCCAGACGTGATATGCCGCCCCCTCTTTGTGTGGCGCCATCTACGGAACTCGAGCACATTTGCCCACATAGACCGTGTGGATAAAGACCTAAAACTAGTATTTTGATCACTTAATTGCACGTTTTTGCCAGCCTTGTCCATTATTACTTGAAAACTGATACGGTTGACAATATGAGCAAAAATAAATATAAATATTATAAAATACAGACACGATATAGCCTGTGTTTCCTATCTTGTCATGGGTATTTTCTTAAGCTCATTATTACATTTTAATACTTTTTATACTTTTTTTTTTAAAACTTTGCCTGGCCTTGTGTGTTCGCACTCTTGTAAAGTTGCTGAAAATTGGATTTTCTCTTGAAAACGACTTAAGTTTCTATGTTTAAAAAAATAAATAAATTCTCAAGCACAGTTCAGCTCAAATCAAGGTATAATTCCAGCAAAAAACATCAGTAGAAGAGGACGTAAAATAGAATACTAGTGGCTTATACTTTTTTCTCTTCTTTTTCTGTTTTTCTTTTTTTCTACTATGCGGCGGAGCTTCCCCTGCTGCGAGAGTGAAGCAGACCTACACTTCTGTGTTTACGATATGGATACTATTAAGCTTCAAATTGTAGCCACTAGTGTGTCTGCTCTATGCCAAATAGAAGGACACAAAGTCCAACATGTACTCTACATAATATTTTTTTGCTGATTCTGACTCATTATTGCTCCCTTTGTGTGTATTATGTAAATGTATTCAAATACTGCGTGAAAATAACCAGATTTGAGATGAAGATGCTACCAAAACACATAGGGCCTGATTTACTAAGATCCAAATACTACGCGCTAAACAGCATGCGCCAAAAAAAATTAAATAATGTACTATGAGTGGGCGTGTTGCGTAAGGCTGGACAATTAATCAAATTTTAATATTGATTTTGTTTATGGCTTCTCACAATTGATTAAAATATAATAATAAAAAAACAACAACGTGCAATTGGCATGAAAATTCTGGAGTTTGACCAGATGAGTGAAAAATTAGCATGTAGTTTGGGATGTCACTATGGTTGCTATTTTTATTTGACACAACGCTTCTACGCCAATAATCACTAAACTTAATAGAAGAAGTCAGGTACATGATTTCCGGGTTCACGTAACCACGAACAGAGTCACATAATTGGCCAATAAAATGGAATCCGCTGATAAACGCAACATAATGTCAGGGAAATTGACATAATTGGATGTGAAATGTTGTCATTGTGAGGAGAAGAGACTTTTTTTTGGGAAAATAATGAGTCCAGTAGTGCTCACTTATCCCCGACACACAAATGCCGGCCATTCTGAACTAAACAATGTCGAGACGGCCACTTGAAACAGCGACTAAACTATGGAAATAAAACTAGCAGCAGCAATCCATACACCCACAATACATCTCATCTGCTTGCGTTGTTGTGAACGACATCGTAGATGTTACAATAATCTACAAACCTTGGGCACTTTGGCTACCCCTGTGGTAAATTTTAAATGTGCTTTATAAATAAAGTTGATTTGATTTGATTTGGGCGCAACAAGAGACGCTTGCTCTTTTTTTTTTTTTTACAGCATTGAGTCGCCTCTTTACTCGTCAAGCTGAGAACAACAGCACAGCACAATTTCCAAAATATTCTTTAATAAAAACAGAGATGCAAAATGAATTACACGCCTTATTCTGCTCACTAAACAGACACAATCCACCTTGCACACGTTTAGTGGATCAGTTTGTGTGCTATCAAGTTGGTGCTTGTTTTAGTAATGGGTTTAGATAATGGGTTTCACTATGTAAAGCACTTTGAGTCACTAGAGAAAAGCGCTATATAAATATAATTCACTTCACTTCACTTAGAACACGCAACCCTTAAAAGTGGGCGCTCCAAAATGGGATGAAAGTCGTTAGAGAACAAGCCTAAAATCACTACTGTGTCTATTTTGGAGAATTGTACCTGTTAACATAATTTTTAGATCCATAACTATGAAATAGGTGCCAATGTTGTCAGCATAATAGAGGGCCTTTAATGATCGATTGTGACAGTGTTTAGGGGTGGGCCCTAAGCAGGGAAAAACATTTCCGCCCACAACTAAATGGATGCTGGTTTAATTTATGTTTATGTTCATCTCGAACATGGAAACAAGATAACACGATTGTATTAAATCTGTGACATAACTATATGCAACATATATAATAATGATAATACAATTCACAAAAAAATATCAATATACCTGATTTATTATTAAGGTTCAAGATTCTTTCTTGTATTTTGTTAACACTTTCAGTTTGAACAGTTTCTTAAACAGAATGATATTACTACAATGTTTGATTTATTTGCTTAATCCATTCCATAATTTAATTCCTCATACTGATATACTGAAGGTCTTAACAGTTTACGTGCATACACATATTTTAAGTTACATTTTTCCTAAAGGTTATTTTCCTCGTCATTCTTTGTAGCAAGTTATAGTTTGCTGGTGCATAATTTTAGCTGTTTACAAATGCACCAAATAATTGAATTTCACTATTCTTGTTTTGAAATTCAATTATTTGGTGCATTTGTAAACAGCTAAAATGTCACTATTCTTGTTTTAAGACCCTAAGAGAGCTAACCCAACAGCTCCCAGCCTCTCGCCTCGCAGCAATGCGGCGAGTGCGCTGGTATGGCCATGTCATCCGCCTGCCGGGGGAACACCCCACGCGCAAAATCCTGGACTTCAACCCGCAGCGAGCTGGCTGGAGACGCCCTAGAGGCGCCCCCAGGACTCGCTGGCTGGATGTATTAGCCCAGGACCTTAAGGCCTGCAATGTGAGTATGGCACAAGCTCAACACCTTGCCCACAACAGACCCAGATGGAGAGACCTGGTTGCTATGGTCGGCTCTAAGCGCCCTGAAGTGCAAGAGGACTAAGTAAGTAATAAGTAAGTAAGTATTCTTGTTTTAATAAATAGAGGGTTAGTGTGTTCTCTAATTAACAGGATGTATTTGTCACGGCGCGGGCGTATTCAGCGCGCTCACTAGAGCGCTTCCATTCGCACTCCTCTCCGCGGCGCGCTCCTCTCCAGCCGGTTCCAAATCAGCTATCAACGCACCTGCCGCTTATGAGGACGCCGCACACTATTTAGACCAGCGCGTCCTGCGTTCCAGTGCCAGAACCTAGCCATCTGTATGGTAAAGTGTTATACGTCTCTAGCTCTCTCGCTGCGTTTATGCACCTTGTTGATGTTTTCATCACATGAACTTCTGGTTGTTTTTCCCTCACCCCGCAGTATCCCTTTGTTCCCTCGACTCGAGCTGTGTGTCTCGTTTCCCCGGGCTTCCCCTGGATCTCTTGCTGCTTCGATCTCGACCTCTCGCCTGCCCACGGATCCTGACGCCTCTCTCCTGCCCTCGACCTCTCGCCTGCCCACGGACTTCCAAGCTAGCCTCGCCCTCTTTGGACTTCAGCACTCTTCCCAAGACGCACCTTCAACACTTGCCGGTAACACTCTCCAGTTTAGATCACATAGTCTTACACCATATCTTTAGTCTGGTATACCCTTCATACCCTTATTATGATAAACACGCCTAAGTCTAAATCGTTTACCTGCCTCTGTGCCGTCTCCTTCCCCCTGGTACCAACACAGTATTGTTTTATGTATAGCACAACTAGTGACTGATGCATACTTTTATAATGGTTTCCCCATCGTTCTACACAATAACTCAGGTACTGTATGGTAACACTAGCGAGCAGAAGAGAATATGGAGTGATTTTTGGTAAAGAACATATTTAGCATAGTTTTTACTTTTGAAATATGTATTGCTACTTTATGTTGTACTTTTTTTTATGTTTTAATTCATTGTGTTAATTATAACACCAATAAATGTTGTTTCCTTCACTCCATTGATATATCATTGATATATATATATAATGTATATACAGGTAAAAGCCAGTAAATTAGAATATTTTGAAAAACTTGATTTATTTCAGTAATTGCATTCAAAAGGTGTAACTTGTACATTATATTTATTCATTGCACACAGACTGATGCATTCAAATGTTTATTTCATTTAATTTTGATGATTTGAAGTGGCAACAAATGAAAATCCAAAATTCCGTGTGTCACAAAATTAGAATATTACTTAAGGCTAATACAAAAAAGGGATTTTTAGAAATGTTGGCCAACTGAAAAGTATGAAAATGAAAAATATGAGCATGTACAATACTCAATACTTGGTTGGAGCTCCTTTTGCCTCAATTACTGCGTTAATGCGGCGTGGCATGGAGTCGATGAGTTTCTGGCACTGCTCAGGTGTTATGAGAGCCCAGGTTGCTCTGATAGTGGCCTTCAACTCTTCTGCGTTTTTGGGTCTGGCATTCTGCATCTTCCTTTTCACAATACCCCACAGATTTTCTATGGGGCTAAGGTCAGGGGAGTTGGCGGGCCAATTTAGAACAGAAATACCATGGTCCGTAAACCAGGCACGGGTAGATTTTGCGCTGTGTGCAGGCGCCAAGTCCTGTTGGAACTTGAAATCTCCATCTCCATAGAGCAGGTCAGCAGCAGGAAGCATGAAGTGCTCTAAAACTTGCTGGTAGACGGCTGCGTTGACCCTGGATCACAGGAAACAGAGTGGACCGACACCAGCAGATGACATGGCACCCCAAACCATCACTGATGGTGGAAACTTTACACTAGACTTCAGGCAACGTGGATCCTGTGCCTCTCCTGTCTTCCTCCAGACTCTGGGACCTCGATTTCCAAAGGAAATGCAAAATTTGCATGGTTGGGTGATGGTTTGGGGTGCCATGTCATCTGCTGGTGTCGGTCCACTCTGTTTCCTGAGATCCAGGGTCAACGCTACCAGCAAGTTTTAGAGCACTTCATACTTCCTGCTGCTGACCTGCTCTATGGAGATGGAGATTTCAAGTTCCAACAGGACTTGGCGCCTGCACACAGCGCAAAATCTACCCGTGCCTGGTTTACGGACCATGGTATTTCTGTTCTAAATTGGCCCGCCAACTCCCCTGACCTTAGCCCCATAGAAAATCTGTGGGGTATTGTGAAAAGGAAGATGCAGAATGCCAGACCCAAAAACGCAGAAGAGTTGAAGGCCACTATCAGAGCAACCTGGGCTCTCATAACACCTGAGCAGTGCCAGAAACTCATCGACTCCATGCCACGCCGCATTAACGCAGTAATTGAGGCAAAATGAGCTCCAACCAAGTATTGAGTATTGTACATGCTCATATTTTTCATTTTCATACTTTTCAGTTGGCCAACATTTCTAAAAATCCCTTTTTTGTATTAGCCTTAAGTAATATTCTAATTTTGTGACACACGGAATTTTGGATTTTCATTTGTTGCCACTTCAAATCATCAAAATTAATTGAAATAAACATTTGAATGCATCAGTCTGTGTGCAATGAATAAATATAATGTACAAGTTACACCTTTTGAATGCAATTACTGAAATAAATCAAGTTTTTCAAAATATTCTAATTTACTGGCTTTTACCTGTATATGTTAAACAATTTTGATCCAGTATTGACCCCTGCAGCACACCGCAGATCGGTAGGTTGTGAGTTCAACCCCCGGCCGAGTCATACCAAAGACTATAAAAATGGGACCCATTACCTCCCTGCTTGACACTCAGCATCAAGGGTTGGAATTGGGGGTTAAATCACCAAAATGATTCCCGGGCGTGGCCACCGCTGCTGCTCACTGCTCCCCTCACCTCCAAGGGGGTGATCAAGGGTGATGGGTCAAATGCAGATAATAATTTCACCACACCTAGTGTGTGTGTGACTATCATTGGTACTTTAACTTTACCTTAATTATGTGTAGGCTTTAGGCTGGCTTTAGTAGTCAACACGTAGGCGACGCTACACTCTACTGCCATCTGGTGGCTAACATAGAAAGTGCACCCCCACAGTTCATCACTTCTCATGTGTCAGGTAAACCGCGACGAATGGAGCCATATGAGTCCCCTTCCTACTGCACATATGAACTAAATGAGTGGTGTTAAAAAATAAATGAATAAAAGATTGATTTACAAACATCCTCAAAATGGCTGGAGAGGCGATGTGTACAGTAAGAGGTTCCGCAGCCTCCGAAGCAGAACCTCCAGGTTCTGTAACAGCTTCTTCCCTCAGGCTGTAAGACTCTTGAACGCATCATAAGTAAATTATCCCCTCAACTCCCCCCAAAATGGATTAACTCGCTGGAATAAAAAAGACAATATAAGATACATCCATAAACGTAGACGCATGTGAAAAAGTGCAATATGTTTATCTGTACTCCATCCATCCATTTTCTACCGCTTATTCCCTTTGGGGTCGCGGAGGGCGCTGGAGCCTATCTCAGCTACAATCGGGCGGTAGACGGGGTACACCCTGGACAAGTCGCCACCTCATCGCAGGGCCAACACAGATAGACAGACAACATTCACACTCACATCCACACACTAGGGCCAATTTAGTGTTGCCAATCAACCTATCCCCAGGTGCATGTCTTTGGAAGTGGGAGGAAGCCGGAGTGTAATCTATTTATTCATTTATATATATTATATATATATATTTATTTTATATCCATCCATCCATTTTCTACCGCTTATTCCCTTTGGGGTCGCGGGGGGCGCTGGAGCCTATCTCAGCTACAATCGGGCGGAAGGCGGGGTACACCCTGGACAAGTCGCCACCTCATCGCAGGGCCAACACAGATAGACAGACAACATTCACACTCACATCCACACACTAGGGCCAATTTAGTGTTGCCAATCAACTTATCCCCAGGTGCATGTCTTTGGAAGTGGGAGGAAGCCGGAGTGTAATCTATTTATTCATTTATATATATTATATATATATATTTATTTTATATAAATATTATAAATATTATTTATATATATTTATTTATTTATATATGCACCTTATTGCTTTTTTGTCCTGCACTACCATGAGCTTATGTAACGAAATTCCGTTCTTATCTGTGCTGTAAAGTTCACATTTGAATGACAATAAAAAGGAAGTCTAAGTCTAAGTCTAAGTAAAGCTAAAATAGAAGAAAACTGTTTTTGATCATATTTAAGACATTGCAGCTGGGCCAGCACTGTCAGCGATACAACTCGTTAAGACAGACAGCGAGGCAAAGGTTACACCGTTCCTCCCGAGCAGCTGCTCCTGTAGCTGCCGACAGAAATCAGACATAACAGCAGTAGACACTCACCTGGGACAGACGTGCCCAGGGCCACGAACACCACGGCGGTCACTGAGTCCTTCAGCCCAACAGTGCACCCGAAATGAGAGGCCAGGTCCCCGGTTACAGCTGTCAGGACGCCAATTAAGGAGATGGAGACGAAGAAGCAGGCCCAGCCGTTCCAGTACTCGGTGGGCGGGACGAAAGCGAATAGGACTTTCCAGAAAACTGTCAGGAAGTGCATTATGTAGTCAAAGCAGGAGGGCAGCCGCTCTTCGCCGCTCTCTTCCTCATCATCATCACCTGCAAAAGGTGGAGGAAGTTGCCATTAAAACACATACAGCACTTTGTAGTTATTCATGTTATTTGAATAACATGTTATATAGGACAAACCTACAAACAATGGGCCGCCGGGCTTTCTGCTCGACCGCACCCGAACTCTGGAACGCTCTCCCCGACCACCTTAGAGCACCACTGTTGGTCGACCGTTTTAAGAAGGGACTAAAAACCCACTTTTTTTAGCACAGCTTTTATCTAATTTCTCTGCCTTCTTGATTTTAAATGCACTGCTTTGCCTATCTGTTTGATCCAGTGCTTTCATGTTTTTATTTCTTTTTTATCTATGTTTATATGTTTTAAATAGTGTTTTTCATGTTTTTATTTATATTAAATTTTTTTATTCTATATTCTAACTTTTCTTTTTTTTTTACTTTTAAAAAATATATATTTTGTAGCACTTTGAGATTTTAACAAATGTAAAGTGCGTTACAAATGTAATTCATTATTATTATTATTATTTTATTATTATATTATTATATATATATATGCCAGCAACCTGAGGGTTCCTGGTTCAATCCCCACTTTCTACCAACCTCGTCACGTCCGTTGTGTCCTTGAGCCAGACACTTCACCCTTGCTCCTGATGGGTCGTGGTTAGCGCCTTGCATGGCAGCTCCCGCCAGCAGTGTGTGAATGTGGAAATAGTGTCAAAGCGCTTTGAGTACCTTGAAGGTAGAAAAGCGCTATACAAGTATAACCCATTTACCATTTTATTACTCATTATTAAAATGTTTTCTAACATTTTGCCTTATTTTCTATTTGAAATGTTAAACTACTGTATTGCATCTTGTGTACTGGAGAGTGTATAACTGTAGGATTCACTGAGAGGGCCTTGTATAATGTCAGGAAGTGTGCTTCTATTTATAAACTCTGTACACAAACCTCTGTGAACCGGAGAGAAGAACATAGCTAGAAGAGCATGTTCAAAAAAATGACACATCGAATGAGCAAGTCATCTTTCAGCCCCGATGTTACGTGCACTAGTGCACATCAAAAAAATTCTAAAACCAAATGAGTTTTAACTAAAAGGGTGAAAACATGTGTTAAATTTTATATTAAATAAAAAGCACAAACATGGCCATATATACTTAATAGCCATTAATTGTGCAGGCACGGCAAGGCTGCCCACTTCAGTTTTTAAGGATGGGCCACATTCATTTTTCATCAACTTCTCCGGCTTTTGAGAGGGTGTAGTTGCAAGAATTAAGCGCACAGCTGCAGAATTGTTTGCTTGTAAAAACATTGTACGATCGTAAAGTAGAATGATTCTTTCACACTTTTTTATTTATTTGACTGGCCTTCAAAATAAAAGCAGGCCAGTAAAATTGTACGATCGCACAACAGTCACATGTGTAAAAATACCCAGCAAATTAAACCTTGACGTGAGGCTCATGCGGTCTTTTAAAGCAGGGTTTCTTCATCTTTTTGACCTCGGGGCCCTGAATTAGTAATCTTATTCCTGATTTTAAGCGTTTTCAACATTTATATCTAACCTACTTAAAGTGTAAAACATTTTCAAATGATATAGACTTAGACTTAAACAAACATTATTGATCCACAAGGGAAATTGTTCCACACAGTAGCTCAGTTACAAAGGATGGAAAGGATAATGCAGGTATAAAGTAGATGCAAAATGTACCACAGTAGCAATATAAAATATAACATATATGTAATATTTACATATTATATATACAGTATATAATATATACTGGTATATTATAGTATTATATTATATTATGAAAGAATGTGTTAATCACAATTATCATGATCAAGGCTTAGGTCAGGCTGATTACAAAAAATAAATACAAATCAGATACACTTTAAAAGAGACTCACAAAAACTGATGAAAAATACATTTACATACAACTACGCGGTGCTACATTTAAAAAAAAAGAAAAGAAAATATGTTTCTTAAACGGTCCTTAAAAAATAAAATAACAATTAAAATACAGCTTCACCACTTAAGTCATAATTTGTGTGCTTAAGAAACTTCTCTATGGCTTTAGCTCCAGACTTCTTCTGTTTGTTTGATATTGTCATTACTGCCACAAGTGGTGAAAAAGTGTATTACAACTGAGTACAGCTGCGGCCCATACGGACCACAGCTGAGAAACAGTTTCTTTTTGGCGGCCTTCTATGGTTAAAAACCACTGCTGTAAAGGACACAGAAAAGACAACAGGACAACCTGCCTTACAAAACGACTCAATGAGCTGGGAATGCCCTCTAGTGGTAGAATGAAGAAACAACTCCCAACATAAATGTTTGCGAACCAAAAAAATAATGGTTCTTGAAAACAATTACATTACTTAATGTGACCACACGTTACAGTGTGTCACAGTTACAAAGAACACTTAAAATAAATTCATAAAAAATCTTCAAACCATCGCAGCTTTGTGGGAAAAGCATCCGCAAAAATAGGTATAATAGGCTGCAACATTCACAAAAAAGTCAGCAAAATCCTGGAGGGAACTGATTAAAAGCCAAACTAAACAACTAGCCTCACATAGTAGTTGACAAGATGGTAACATTTTCTCATTTTGATGCAGAGGAAATGTTTTATATTTGTCTTAAAAGGCAAGGAGAGCAAAAATAAAACCAAAATGCTAATGAAAAATTGGAGCGCTGTATTTTCGTTTGTATATTTACGGTCTATTTTCTGACTTTGACTGAATGACACATGATGATTAGGACAAGACTCCTGTTTGCTTTAGAGTGCAGTAAAACTTTATGACTCATATGGTGAAAAGCAGGCATGTGCCTGCGGCCGATTTTTGTGAAAAGGTACGCGATCGCCATTGTCGATTAATGCCTTTTCAAATGGTGAATGGGTTATACTTGTATAGCGCTTTTCTACCTTCAAGGTACTCAAAGCGCTCTGACACTATTTCTACATTCACTCATTCACACACTGATGGCGGGAGCTGCCATGTAAGGCCCTAACCACGGCTCATCAGGAGCAAGGGTGAAGTGTCTTGCTCAAGGACACAACGGACGTGAGGAGCTAGGTAGAAGGTGGGGATTGAACAAGGAACCCTCACGTTGCTGGCATGGCCACTCTACGTCCCCGTTTTAATGCCGATCACAGATGCTGATCTGCTTTGGCTGACACTATTTATTTTTAGTCTGCCTGTGGCTAGCAGCTAATTTCAGTTATAATAATCACTTCCATTACGCCAATTATACTACATTTCTTTGTATCCTAAAGGGGAACTGCCCTTTTTTGGGAATTTTGCCTATCGTTCACAATCATTAAGAGAGACTTGACAATGGATGTTGTTTTTTTTGTTTGCATTCTAAATATTAAATAAATGCAATCAAAAGTGTACTTACAATGGAACCCATTTCCACCCACAAAGACCTTAAAAAACAACCAAACACCTCCATTGAGGTTTTATACATACAATGTATTTAGTAGAGATGTAATGTAGAAATGGGCCCCTTTATAGTAACATTTAATATTCACGTATTTTGATCATTTTAAGCATCTCAACGTTTGCTTTTTCCCCCCTTCATCCCTGATTACTACTCACTGCAGACTTTATGGCCGCCAACTAGCATAATAAAACATCACTTACCGTGGAAGTTCTGCTGTCATTAGGATGCCGACTGCTGGGGTGTTCATATATTCCCATTTAGGTGAAGAAGGTCTCATAATTCTCGCAAAGAAACGGGGTGGGGGAAGTGGCGGAGGGATCCAAGTGTCTTTTTGTGTCGTTCTGGCCATTTCCGAGTTCTAAATGGCTGTCAAAGTGTACCGACCTGTCGGAATACCTACTCAGACTTCTTCTGTCCAGGTGTGACGCATTATTTATGATCTAGAATAAACTTACATGGAGCAAGGAAACGAGGAAGCAGCAGACCACTCAATGATTTACACATGGGCACACATGGAAGTGTTCACGGCGCCGCTATAAATAGCTTGTGTGCGTTAGTGCTTATAATAACAATATCACTAATACTTGGTTAATATTCAAGTCACCAAATGTAAATAGAGTATTTTTGGCAGTTTTTGAAAGGTTATTTATTGGATTTAATGGGCAAAATAGAGGAGTTCCCATTGGCTCCGCTGTAAGTGGACTTTTATTCACGTTTATTTAATATTTAGAATGCATTAAAAAAAATCCATCCGTCGTCATGTCTGTCATAATTATTGTGAATGATAGGCAAAATTCCCAAAAAAAGTGCAGTTTCCCTTTACGTATTAATATGAAGTAGCATTTTCACTGGAGGATGAGACTAAACATTTTATACACTGAGAGCAAGCTAGCAAGCTAGGAAGCTGCTAAACTAGCTTGAAACAACACCAAAAAAAAAACAAGTGCTTAATAAAGTTGAAGAAGTGTAGATGGAACTACGTTGTAGCTGAAAGTAAGCAGTTATTAATAAGAAATTAACAGGAAGATTAAAGGAGTTTATAGAGAGGCTTATATAACAGCAACAGCATTTTCACAGTTGGTACACAACATGCAAGAGTGGATCCATCCATGAATTGGTGTTATCGATACCAAGGGTAGTATCACTATATGATTGGTCGATATTTTTATTTTCTCAAAATCATGTTGTTTTTTGGTAATGATTACAAACTTGGTGAATACTTACCATATTTTTCGGACTATAAGGTGCACTTAAAATCCTTTTGTTTTCTTAAAAATCGACAGTGCGCCTTATAACCCGGTGCGTCTAATGTACGGAATAATTCTGGTTGTGCTTACCGACCTCGAATCAATTTTGTTTGGTACGTGGTGTAATGATAAGTGTGACCAGTAGATGGCAGTCACACATAAGAGTATAGACTGCAATATGACGCCAGTAAACAACACCAAAACTTTAAATGTTCCATTGAGAATATAAAACATTACACACTGTGCTCAAAAATATGTCAAAATGTTTTAGTACGACTTTGGTAAGCTATGAAGCCGCACTGCTTGATGGATTGTCAGCACATTACAACTACCGTAGTCAGACATACAAGTATTATTATTGTGTGTGTATATGGACTGCAAAATGGAACCTATTAGCAGACATATTTGCCGTTTTGTTTTGCAATATTATGCAAAACCAACTTTTCTTACCTTCTGGTACCTGCTGATCTGTATTTGGGATCTGCATAAGTCCTAAAAAATTGTGCGCTAATCAATGCAACATTTTGACCAAAGAACCACCATTAAATGTTATGTAGACCCCAAGGAAGTGTTTTAAATGTAGAAAAAATCATAATGTGACCCCTTTAATGCGCCTTAATAAAGTTAAAGTACCACTGATAGTCAAACACACTAGATGTGGTGAAATTACCCTCTGCATTTGACCCATCCCCTTGTTTCACCCCCTGGGAGGTGAGGGGAGCAGTGAGCAGCAGCGGTGATTTAACCACCAATTCTAACCCTTGATGCTGAGTGTCAAGCAGGGAGGTAATCGGTCCCATTTTTTCTAGTCTTTGGTAAGACTCGGCCGGCGTTTGAACTCACGACCTACCGATCTCAGGGCAGACACTCTAACCACTAGGCCACTGAGCAGGTTTTGTATGAAAATAGACCTGAATAGACCCGCTCATCGGCAGTGCGCCTTATAATCCGGTGCGCCCTATGGTCCGAAAAATACGGTACATAAATAGTGAGTTGATATAGTTAAACTGTCAAGAGCATTTACCATAAATATATTGAAACATTTAAAGCCCCACTTAAGGACTTTCAGTTTTGGTTGATTTTGGCGGCGCCAGTGGACCAAAGCGGTAGTGTTTTGCCAGAAGAAAACCACATTTCCCATGAGGACTAGCGCATATAGCATTGAACTGACATGACGCCTGCTGTAATATTGTCACAAACATTACGTCTCTAATGGCTGTGCTGATGGTAAATAGCAGACACTATCAAGAAATGATCTTGGATTGAGCTACAAACATGACACTACTACCAAAAATGTATCGGGGCGGATGCAGGTCCGAAGCAAAGAAAGACTAGCGGGAGATTTTTTCCAAAGGAAGTGGTAGTGAAACTATCACGCTTGTGGCTATTTATTGCTACCACGCAAATTTCCGATAGCTAACATTAGCATTAGCATTTTGATTTGAGTGAACTAGTCCAGCAGGAACATAGCCAAGACAGCATCAATCTGAAATACTTTGTCTTTGAGCTCACATCAGCAAGTCAATGTTGATCCTGTCCTGACTGTCCATTTATCCAGGTAAGCTCCGACAAAACTTTTTGTTTCTTTGGTTGTTTTACAGCTTCTGCCATGATAGCAGTAATTGCACGCAGGCGTTCGCATCGACTTCCGTCTTTTTAACAAACGGGGACAGAGGGAGTGACGTGTGCCGTAAAGCAAGTCAAAACATTTGTATTTTTTGTGTGCGGCAGGGTTCCTGTCCCCCTCCCCAAAGTCACTAAGTGCCAGTGAAGGCGATACATAATATCGGCCTACCGATATTATCGGCCGATAAATGCGTTAAAATGTAATATCGGAAATTATCGGTATCAGGTTTTTTTTTATCGGTATGGGTTTTTTTTGTGTTTTTTTTTGTTTGTTTTTTTATTAAATCAACATAAAAAACACAAGATACACTTACAATTAGTGCACCAACCCAAAAAACCTTCCTCCCCCATTTACACTCATTCACACTCATTCACACAAAAGGGTTGTTTCTTTCTGTTATTAATATTCTGGTTCCTACATTATACATCAATTTATATCAATACAGTCTGCAAGGGATACAGTCCGTAAGCACACATGATTGTGCGTGCTGCTGGTCCACTATACTACTAACCTTTAACAGTTAATTTTACTCATTTTCATTAATTACTAGTTTCAATGTAACTGTTTTTATATTGTTTTGCTTTCTTTTTTATTCAAGAAAATGTTTTTAATTTATTTATCTTATTTTATTTTATTATTATTTTTTTTAAAGTACCTTATCTACACTATACCTGGTTGTCCAAAATAGGCATACTAATGTGTTAATTCCACGACTTTATATATCGGTTGATATCGGTATCGGTAATTAAAGAGTTGGACAATATCGGAATATCGGATATCGGCAAAAAGCCATTATCGGACATCCCTAGTGTCAATGTATCATCCCAAAAGTTATGAAAATATTTAATGAATGTTGAAAAGTGAGTCCAGTAAGTTGGAATGTTTGGATGCTTCAAAGGTGGTACTAATGAGAAGCAGCTGGAAAAGTTGATGAAGCTCTGACTTTTTTGTTTTTTTTTACCTTCCACAGTAGTGAACTGATGGGACTTTTTAAGAAGACTTCAACTCACCTGCACTGACAGTGACCGCACTAACAAACTGTTCCCTCCAGCTGCTGCTCCCCACCACCAGAGCCAGGTTAGTCTTCTTAATCAGCTTGTCAACCGTGCTCTGTGGAGAAACACAAAGACAGCAACTTTGATTTATTTTTTTAAACCGTATCAGTCCTGCATTAAGGTGTCACAGCTAAGCACACAGTGAATCACCAAAACAGACGCAAAGGAGCACAGAACCAAGTGTACCTCAGGAGAAAAGCCTCTTTGCAAGCATTATGTCGTCTTTTTCCACCAGTGCAGAAAATATAGAGCTCTTATGAGCTTGAACTGGAAAAAGATGAGCAAATGGCTTCTGTAGCTCTAAAAGGGAGGAAAGGAGCGAATACTTTGAGATTAAAGTCATGATGTCATCAATGCCAGCTTGGAAATGATGCAGCTCTAATAGAAGCACTTGAGTAGAACCTTAAATATAGGATGGTTCTTGCAGAGTAATAACATTAATGACCTGATTAGAACGAGTGGTACATGGTCGTTTTCCTGCATTGTCATCTTTATTAAAAGCTAATTATAGGCTACATTTGCACCAAACAGTGCATAAATGTGTCTGCTTCATGTCAACCAGGCTGTTACAGCGCACACGCGTTTGGTGCTTCCCTCTTCTGCGGCAGCGCTCAGAAGCTCCGCTGTGAGCACCAGACACGCCCCCTCGCTCATCACGCGGGCCGCGCCCACACTCCGCCGCAGCCGGAGGCAATCAACACCCAACGCACCTGGAACTGATGAGGGAGGACCGTATAAGAACCTTCGACGCTGACTCATCGTCGTCGGAACGTCGTTCTGCTCGCAGTAAGCTTCACGTCTCTGACTTCCCTCCAGCTCACGCTCGTTTGCCTGCTTTCCTTGTGCCTCATTTCCTGATCCCAGTGTTGTCTTTCATTCTTCCCACAGTACCCGTATTCCAGCCTCACTGTATACCTCCGCTGCCATATTTCCCTCCTGGACTCTGCTTGCTCTTCCCGATCCTTGACCCAGTTTTGGACTTCCGGATTTCGCCCTCCTGCCCCGATCTCGCTTGGACCTTGGACCCTCCCCCTTGGATTTCCCTTTGGACTTGGACGCTTTTCATTCAACACGCACCTCAACATAATTTATGGTATTTATATGGTAAATTCACACACATAGTTTCTCATGCAAAACACATAGTAGCATACACACTCCATTCACTCATCAAGCACGCAATAAACCTGTTGAAGCTTGATATCTTGTTATCGTGCCGTCTCCTTCCCCAGTACGACATAACAGTACGTTCCGACCACAATGGAACCAGACGGCCCTCCCAAGTCTTTGCCCGGACCTCTGGCTAGGACCTCCCCCAGTGCAGACTTGTCCTCACTCCAGTCTGCCATCCAGCAACACCAAGTCCGTTTTTCCACCCTGGAGGACAAATTGGACGTTGCTTTCGCCAGCCTGTTGTCCAAGATCGACAACCTCAGCATTGGTCAGGTGACACCCCCCACACCTGTCATTAGCCCACCCAATACACTCGCCACCGGGGGCGCTACACCCCTCCGGGAACCTAAGATAGCAAGCCCTAAAAATTTTGAGGGAAATTTTGAAGACTGTCATGGCTTCTTGGTTCAATGCGAGCTAATTTTTCTACACCAACCTTCCCGTTATGCTAATGACGGTGCTAAGATTGCTTTTGTATTTTCCCTACTATCGGGACCAGCGCTGAAGTGGGCCACGGCTGCTCTCAGTAAAGATTCTAGAATAAACACCAATTTTGCGGCTTTTCGCAAAGAATTTTTGGCAGTATTCGACCATCCTGCTAATGGCGGAGACGCCGCTTCCAGACTACATTCCATGCGACAGGGCCCCCGATCGGTGGCTACTTATACCTTGGAGTTTAGAACCCTGGCGGCAGAGAGTGGATGGGATGACAAGGCACTTCAAAGCGCTTATCGTAGAGGACTAAATGACTATTAAGGACGGTTTGTTGCGAGACAGACCTGCTAACTGTCAAGACCTCATTGAGTTAGCCCCTCTATTCGACCAAAGACTTATGGAACGTGAGGCGGAGAGGGAGAGTAGTTTTGGCAACACAGCTTCTGCT
The DNA here is from genome assembly GCF_033978685.3 of Nerophis lumbriciformis. Lineage (NCBI taxonomy): Eukaryota > Metazoa > Chordata > Actinopteri > Syngnathiformes > Syngnathidae > Nerophis > Nerophis lumbriciformis. Next base: position 30,085,403 of record NC_084556.2, read on the forward strand.
AGAGTCTCTGGGTCCACTAACCGTTCCTTCACCCGAAGTCCTGTCTCCATAACACCGGTTCTTACCACACCTCAAGAACCCATGCAGATTGGCAGGTCCCAACTATCATTTGAGGAACGAGAACGGAGGTTCCAACTCCGACTCTGTCTATACTGTGGTCGGGCAGATCATCTGATACGCGACTGCACGCTTCGGCCAAAAGATCGGACTCACCAGTCAAGGGTATCCTGGTGAGTCAAACTTCTATCCCCACGACTCCCTCCAGGAGGAACCCCAGTATTTTGTTCCCCGCAAGCTTGACCTGGCAAGCTAGGACGTTGTTCATGGACGCATACCTGGACTCCGGAGCCGACGAAAGTTTCATGGACTTAAGGTACGCCCAAGAAAAATGTATTCCATTAGTACCTTTTAGAAATTTTTGTGTCTGCCCAGGCTCTAGATGGTCACCCTTTGGGCCCTATCAAATACCGCACTAAACCATTGTCCCTTACTCTTTCTGGCAACCACACAGAGACCATCAGCTTCTGGGTTTTGGACGCTCCAGTAGCCCCCCTCGTCCTAGGCCGATCTTGGCTCGTTCAACATGATCCCCACATCTCCTGGTCTACTGGCAAGATTCTGGCTTGGAGTAATCACTGCCATGCTCATTGTCTTAAATCTGCAGTAGTTCATTCCAAAAGCCCTAGACCAGCCTCACCACCGGTGGACCTCTCCCGAGTCCCCAAGGTTTACCATGATTTAGCCTCCGTTTTCAGTAAGGAACAAGCCTTGTCTCTTCCACCTCACAGTGCAGTCTGAAGGTCTATCGACCTCATCCCTAATGCAGCCCTCCCTAGCAGTCGATTGTATAATTTGTCCCTCCCTAGCAGTCGATTGTATAATTTGTCCCTCCCTGAAAAACAAGCTATGAAAGATTACATCTCGGAGTCCCTTGCTTCTGGTATCATCAGACCATCTAAATCACCTGTCGCCGCTGGATTTTTCTTTGTGAACAAGGAGGATGGGTCACTTCGTCCCTGCATCGACTACCGTCAACTGAACAGTATCACCATTAAGAACAAGTATCCTCTACTCCTACTTAATTCATCCTTTGAACCTCTCACCCCTGCCACCATCTTCTCCAAGTTAGATCTTCGCAATGCTTATCATCTGGTCCGCATCAGGGAGGGAGACGAGTGGAAGACAGCATTTAATACTCACCTGGGTCATTTTGAATATAAAGTAATGCCTTTTGGACTGACCAATGCTCCCGCTGTCTTTCAGGCCCTTGTCAATGACTTTCTTAGGGATATGATTGATCGATTTGTGGTGGTCTACCTGGATGACACTAATTTTTTCCAAGAACTCTCAGGAACACCAGCACCACGTCCGTCTCGTCCTTCAACGATTACTGGAGAACCGCCTATTTGTCAAGGCTGAAAAATGTGAGTTTCATTCCTTGTCAGTTGATTTTCTTGGTTTTGTCATTGAAAAAGGACACATCAAGGCTGACCCAAAAAAAGTGACTGCGGTAGTGGAATGGCCTCAACCCTCTACTCGTACCGAGTTACGTCGTTTTCTGGGATTCGCTGGATTTTACAGAAGATTTATCAAGGATTTCAGTAAGTTGGCCGCACCTCTTCATGCACTTACATCAACCAACAGACCTTTTCAGTGGAACCGTGAAGCAGATATGGCATTTTGGTGCCTGAAGAGGAGCTTTGTCTCTGCACCCATACTTGTGTATCCGGATCAAGACTGCCCCTTCATTGTTGATGTTGATGCATCAGATTCAGGAGTTGGGGCAGTCCTCCCGCAACGCTCCAAACAGGACAGCAAGATCCACCCTTGTGCATTTTTTTTCTAGACGTTTATCCCCTGCTGAGCGTAATTATGATGCTGGGAACCGGGAGTTAATTGCTGTCTACGAGGCTTTAAAGGAGTGGAGACATTGGTTGGAAGGTGCTAAACATCAATTTCAGGTTCTCACTGATCACCGTAATCTCCTTCATGTCCGATCAGCCAAAAGACTCGATCGGCAGGCCCGTTGGTCTCAGTTTTTTGGTCGCTTCAATTATGTTCTTTCTTTCAGACCAGGATCCTGTAATACCAAAGCTGATGCACTCTCTCGCCAGTTCTCGGAAGAAACCCCCGACAAGACCCCAGAAGAAACCATTCTTCCACTCTCCAGGATTATCGGCATGGTCATTTGGAAAGTGGAGGGTCTTGTCCAAGACTCCTTGAAAGAGAGACTGGGACCAGATGGCGGACCTCCCAACAGATTATTTGTTCATCGGGAACTTCGTCCTCAAGTTTTGGAGTGGGGACATTCCAGTGTCTTCCTGTCATCCGGGATTTCAACGCACTCTTTCCTTCATCCGCCGGCGGTTTTGGTGGCCATCCATGGCTAAGGATACCCGTGAGTTTATCGCCGCATGCAGCACTTGTGCACAAAATAAACTATCCCACAGACCACCGGCAGGACTGCTGTGTCCTCTTCCCATCCCTAGTCGGCCATGGTCTCACATATCTATGGATTTCTGTTACGGCGCACACGCGTTTGGTGCTTCCCTCTTCTGCGGCAGCGCTCAGAAGCTCCGCTGTGAGCACCAGACACGCCCCCTCGCTCATCACGCGGACCGCGCCCACACTCCGCCGCAGCCGGAGGCAATCAACACCCAACGCACCTGGAACTGATGAGGGAGGACCGTATAAGAATCTTCGACGCTGACTCGTCGTCGGAACGTCTCTCTGCTCGCAGTAAGCTTCACGTCTCTGACTTCCCTCCAGCTCACGCTCGTTTGCCTGCTTTCCTTGTGCCTCATTTCCTGATCCCAGTGTTGTCTTTCATTCTTCCCACAGTACCCGTATTCCAGCCTCGCTGTATACCTCCGCTGCCATATTTCCCTCCTGGACTCTGCTTGCTCTTCCCGATCCTTGACCCAGTTTTGGACTTCCGGATTTCGCCCTCCTGCCCCGATCTCGCTTGGACCTTGGACCCTCCCCCTTGGATTTCCCTTTGGACTTGGACGCTTTTCATTCAACACGCACCTCAACATAATTTATGGTATTTATATGGTAAATTCACACACATAGTAGCATACACACTCCATTCACTCATCAAGCACGCAATAAACCTGTTGAAGCTTGATATCCTGTTATCGTGCCGTCTCCTTCCCCAGTACGACATAACACAGGCACATGGATAAAATGCGTCAAACGTCTAATAAACTTTGCTTGATTCATGTAAAATTACTCACGTATTTATAAGATATCTCTCTTTTATAAGAGGGAAATGATTAGTGTTAGTAGCTGCGACCATAGACACCAGCAAAACTCCTACAAAATACTGGTTCTTGCCACACTGCTGCTATACACCTTAGTGTTTATTGTTCCACTAGAATAAATTATCTACAATACATTGCTGTTGACAATCCTCTGGGAATTTATGCTCAGAATTCACACATATAGAATTGTTCAGGACATTCAGGCTATAACATTTTTATGTACAAACACATTTTCCCAATTTCTCGTGTTCACGGAACACTTATTCCCTAATAAAATATTGTTACCACAGCCAAATTTTTTCCATTGATTCAAACCCTTTCACAGTCTTAATCTTAGTCAATTGCTAATATGCTAACATTAGCATGTTAGCGTGCTAATATTAAAATGGTAACTTTTTAATCTCATTTTGCAGGTTTGTACCTCTCAGTCAATTTTTTTTTGATATTTCTTGTATGCTTACTCTGAGCATCCTAACGTTGTGGGGAAAAAAGAGCAAAAAACAAACATGCTAACTTTTTTGCTCATTTGATAAGTCATGTATTTTGTTACTTGAATCCATCTTGTTAGCATGCTAGCTTTTTAGCTAATTTTGCAGGTATATACCTCCGAGTCAAATATTTTATTTCTTGTATGCTAACTTTAAACATGCCAATGTTAGCATGCTCGCTATTTTACTCATTTTGAAAATATACACTACATCTAAGAGTTATATATTTTTGGTAGTATGCTAACATTAGCATGTTAGCCTTTTAACTAATTTTTCAGGTGTACACTTCAGAATCAAATATTTTGTCATTTCACAAATGCTAACTATTAGCATGCTAACATTAGGCCTGGGGCGATAGCAAATTTTGCTGGACGATATATTATTTGACAAATTATTGATGTTAAACAATATTTTTCAACCATATTAAGCATAATACATAATTATAATGCAAGTGACCCGTTAAAACAAAGTCAACTTTTTTCATTAGCATTTTTTACTTTTGTAATTGAAAAATCAGGAACTTTTATTTATCCTAATTACGTAACTTATTTTTCGGACTACAAGGCGCACTTAAAATCCTTTCATTTTCCCAAAATTTGACAATGCGCCCTCAGCGCCTGATGTACGTATTAATTCTGGTTGTGCTTACTAACCTCGAACCAATTTTATGTGTTACATGGTGTAGTTTGTAAGTGAGACCAGTAGATTACAATCACACATAAAAGATATATGTGGACTGCAGGTTGACGCCTGTTCAATAAATGGTGCTAGCAAGTACCCATAAGCAAGCAACACCAAAATGCAAAATGTTATGTTTCATAGAGAATATAGAACATTACTCACACTAACGCTAAAACAACTGTCAAAATGTTTTAATACGACTTTGGTAAGCTTGGAAGCCGCACCACTTGATGGCTTGTCGGAGCATTACGGCTACCATAATCAGACGTACTGTGCTTCAACATACGGGTATTGTTATGGTGTGTGTATAACGACCCCAAAATGGCACCTATTAGGAGACCTATCTGGCGTTTTGTTTTGCATTATGCAAAACCAACTATTGCTACCTGCTGTTGTGTGTTTGGGATCTGCATAAATCCCAACATTTTTCGGTGCGTCTGCCATTGTAGTCCGCGCCGTAGTGAACAATCTCCATCTTCTGCTTTTGCCATTTATAATACCATTTTGGTTTTTTTAGAATATTTGGGGTGGTGTGGCTTGGTTGGGAGAGTGGCTGGGCCAGCAACTTGAGGGTTCCAGGTTCGATTCCCGCTTACGCCATCCTAGTCGTGCTGTTGTGTCCTTGGGCAAGACACTCTACCCACCTGCTCCACACTGGTTTAAATGTAGCTTAAAAGATGTAGATAATGGGTTTCACTATGTAAAGCGCTTTGAATCACTAGAGAAAAGGCGCTATATAAATATAGTTCACTTCACTAATATGACCCTTTTAATGTGCCTGTGGAAGACTTGCTCTTTTGGGTTCTTCTGACCACCAATTATTGACATGACCGCCTCGTTCATCTTTCTGAACAATGATTTATTTTGCAATAAATGTTGTTTGTGTTCGTTTTCAGTCATATCTGTCTGTCTCCCCCTCACTCTCGTTTGTGCTCGGGTTTTCTCTCCACCATCAACAACCTTTCTCCTTCCCGACCGCTGCCTTTAACAGAGCGGCAGGTGATCAGACAAACACCCACAGCTGTGCCATCTACGTACCTGCCGCTAATCTCGTAGCCGGTCCTGACACGCCCCGCTTCTCCGCAGGCCACGCCCCCCCACAGTGCTCTATAATTAGATGTGCCTTTTGCATGAAAATACACCTGTGTAGACCTGTTTATCGGCAGTTCGCCTTATAATCTGGTGCGCTCTATGGTCCAAAAAATACGGTAAACAAGCAATGAAAATAAAATAGACTCTTAATATCTGTCAGCAAAACTTGCTGTAGTTTGGGTCTTTTTTGTTGTTTGTTCGTGTTGATAGGGTGATCTTGCTCATTCGGTTTGAAGCCAACATATTCCCTCAACTTTTCTCTCTTAAGTGTTGCTACCCTGTGGTGGTTCTCACTAGCGACAAGCAAGGCTCTGATGCTGTCAAAAGCTAGAAGTCCAGCTTTAACTCACAGAGACAAAGATTGTGAATGAGTGACAAGAGGGTTTATTCCGTTCATGTAGTTCTGCTATTGAATGAACATGCTGAGGTCCTGACAACGATAGACAGAGTGAACCCTCTTGCACCCAGTTTGGAAGCAAGAGACGAAGAAAAGAAACACACACAGACATGACAATTTATCGCTGCCGAGAAAGTTATCAAGTCAATTTTAATTTATTGTTTGATTAATTAACTTAGGTCCTTAAATGTGGGCGTTAATGGTCAAATCTGACCTTCTGCCTATTCTCCCGTCGATTTGAGTTTATTTGTTTTGCGCGCCCCTTTCAAGCTGGTATAAGTCCAGGGCCCAGAGAAGGTGAAACTTTATATTGCACTTGAATTTTGAATGCAGTGTACACCACTCAAAATAAACTGATGAAAGAAACTTCCATAAAACTATCAAATCTATTCGGGTTGCTTCAATTTAGACACCTCATTCATTGAGATGAGTATAAAAGGACCATAGCGCCAGTCTGTATTAACTGTCAAAAATCAAAAAGCACATTGTTGTTTTGTGTGTGCGACCACAGCGGAAGGGGACCACACGTATATCGACCGTACTTGAACATCCTGGTACTGACAGACGTTCCAAACGATTTCATCTGGCCTGTGATTATTGCCCCAATGTACTGTAACTACTCAAAATAAAATATGTGTATAATGTACAAAACACAACACCAGTGAAGTTGGCACGTTGTGTAAATCGTAAATAAAAACAGAATACCTTGATTTGCAAATCCTTTTCAACCTATATTCAATTGAATACACTGCAAAGACAAGATACATTTGTTATTTTTTGCAAATATTAGCTCATTTGGAATTTGATGCCTGCAACATGTTTCAAAAAAGCTGGCACAAGTAGCAAAAAAGTCTGAGAAAATTGAGGAATGCTCATCAAACACTTATTTGGAAAATCCTACAGGTGGACAGGCTAATTGGGAACAGGTGGGTGCCATGATTGGGTATAAAAGTAGATTCCATGAAATGCTCAGTCATTCACAAACAAGGATGGGACGAGGGTCACCACTTTGTCAACAAATGCGTGAGCAAATTGTCGAACAGTTTAAGAACAACATTTCTCAACCAGTTGTTGCAAGGAATTTAGGGATTTCACCATCTAAGGTCTGTATTATCATCAAAAGGTTAAGAGAATCTGGAGAAATCACTGCACGTAACATTGAATGCCCGTGACCTTTGATCCCTCAGGCGGCACTGCATAAAAAAGCGACATCAGTGTGTAAAGGATATCACCACATGGGCTCAGGAACACTTCAGAAAACCACTGCCAGTAACTACAGTTTGTTGCTACATCTGTAAGTGCAGGTTAAAACTCTACTATGCAAAGCAAAATCCATTTAATCAACAACACCCAGAAACGCCGCCGGCTTCGCTGGGCCCGAGCTCATCTTGACTGATGCAAAGTGGGACAGCGTTCTGTGGTCTGACGAGTTCACATTTTTTTGGAAACTGTGGATGTTGTGTCCTCCGGACCAAAGAAGAAAAGAACCATCCAGATTGTTCTAGGCGCAAAGTTCAAAAGCCAGCATCTGTGATGGTATGGTATGATATCTGAAAGTGAATAGACTATACCAGGGGTCTACAACCTTTGCTATCAAAAGAAACATTTTGCCGCCTCTTCCACTAAAAAAAATAGTACAGATCCGCAAAACATAACACAACCCATAAAAGTTTTAAGCTTTTTTATTTTACAAGAAAAGCAATTTGTCCATGTGTATTTAAACTCTTTTTCCTTTTGTCTTTTCTTTTTTTTAATTTTTTTTAGCAAGTATTCATTGTTAGCTTATCCAAGGGGTTGCACACTCAAGAAGCTGAACGAAACACATAGGCTTCCAGTCCCTTTTATTTGCCTTCCTCGTGCCTCAGGACTTTATATCATTCACGGCCTCACAGTCAGTCGGAAATGACAGAACTCTTTTTAAAAATGCTAACTTTTCTCACTCTGGGGTTCAAAAAATCCTGAGGGAGCCACAACAAGGAGTCAGAAGAGCCGCATCCGGCTCCATAGCCACCAGTTGCAAAACCCTGGACTGTACAATTTTGTCAAATCCTTAAGCATTTCTGGTTTCAAGGGCTCCTTCACAAATTCCCTTAGAGTTTCATCCGTAATGTTTACTGAACGTTCCCATGTTCAGTCTCCAGAGTCAAGAACTTTTGGAGAGCTTTGAAGGATTATTGCCATTCATCTATATTTTAACTGTGTTTCACTCTCAGTCTGTGCAGTTCCATGGTCAGCCGAACTCACCTTTTCACTTCTGATTTCCGTCATCTGTGTAGTAACAAATGCAATCAGACTTAACAGAGCACTCTAGGTAATGGCGACTGAGGCCATTTACCCCTCTAATCTTTGTAGGTCTTGTATTGTCCTCTGCCGTTGTCCATAAAGTGCATACATATTCTATAATATTCTATTCTATACTGCTACTCTTTAAGAGCTTCCAATGCCCAAGGATACTACAAGTTTTTAGTTCTTGCAACCTCACTCATCACAGATTATCATTATTACTTGAATGGACTCCAAAGAAGTCCTGTGAAATGTAATTGGTATCTTGAACCACAATGCAAACTAAATATATCGAAGCCTTTTTTGTTTGAATATAGAAAATCATTCCATTCAAGTATCAAAACCCCGAAAGCTCCACTCCCTCTGTGGCTCTGCACAGAAAAAGCAGCCTGGAAGAAAAGAATGGATGGATGAGCTGTGTTTATATTTTTATCGAGTAACCACCACCACCCTGTGGTCATTTGGAATCCTGTGAATGTAATTTTTAATTCACTTCATTTTTGTTAGAGTTACGTATCAATCAACCAAGGCAGGGCGTGGCCTTAGAGCGTGAAGTTTCATTCAGTAAAAGTAGTGTTTGAGGAATTACCTTAAACTCATAAGACTCCTCAATGACCACCTCTAGGCTGGTATGCTCCCCCAGGCATGGGCAGCCCATCTTTGCCACGTCCTCTGGACCAATCGGTGTCTTGTTATCATTGGTGTCTCCTGCACGAGAGGACAAATGTCAGCTGGGTGTCCAGAACAAGATTGGAAACATTGTAATCAAAATGAGCAAAGATGATAAAATAGTAATCAATCAGTGGTCTTATTTGCACTGCTGGCTCAACAGAAGCCGTGTTAGATAGAGGATCAAATCATCACCTTGTCTAACTTGTGGCCACAAAAGTCATAAAGTGGACATACTATAATAAACATTAGAATGGAAATGTGAAGTTGAAAGGATGCCAAGTAAAAAAAGAAAATTTGTCAGGAAATGGAAACTCAGTAGCATCAGTAGCTGATGTAAACGGTAGTAACCAGACCAAAAAACTTAGTAGGTAAAGAACAGAAATGACAGTATTTTGTTTTATTTTGTACTTTACTTTTCCGTATTCATCTGCATTCTTATCAGTGCTATATTTTTATCTTTATTTTTATTACCATTTTTGTAAGCACAAGAGGTTGTACACCACCAAAATCATGTAACATCTCACAGCAGGAAAGTATTTTATCAGCACCTGCTTTTTAGGTCTTAAACAAGTCAACTATGTTTGCAGTGCAATGTGCAATGCTGTTGTTATGTCATCATGTTGTAAAGACCACACAGATCCATCACCGTGTTTCTATTCATTCCAATGACACTTAGCTGGAAATACGGTAATATTTATGTATGGCATTCATGTGCAGAGCACAGACCTTTGACATGATGTATCACAGGGGTCGGGAACCTTTTTGGCTGAGAGAGCCATGAAAACCAAATATTTTAAAATGTATTTCCGTGAGAGCCATGCAATATTTTTTAACACTGAATACAACTAAATGCGTGCGTTTTTAAGTAAGACCAACATTTTTAGAGTATAATAAGTCGCTTATTCTTTTTAATAACATTGTTATTCCGAAAGTAACCAATAATAAATAACAGTGACGTGCAGTTAGGGGAGGCAGGTGAGGCGGGGCCTCACGTGCCATCATGGAAAGAAAAAAATGTAAAAAGAAAAAAAAAAAATTAAATTGTTATATGTATCCAGTGATTATACTATAAAGTTATTTTCCATTTAACTTCACCGGTTTTAGATTATTTTTATTCAAAATCGCTGAATTTTCACATTTGCCGTTCAAATACTGAGAAGAGACTTGCGGTGAGTCACCAGCCAGTTGAGCCTCGCCGTGGATTGCGCAATGCTAACTGCTGGCCTGCTGTGCAGTGAGACCGTATTGCTATATGAATTATATTATACATTTCCATAGTTTAGTTAGCTGAGGTATATAATGTACAGTGTATTTTGTCAACAACTGTATGTGTGTAACGTATTTCTTGTGCTGAGCAATCATAAAACGGCTGCTTAGACGCACTGGGTGAGGCTCGCAGTAATCCCGCCTCCTGGTGGTAGAGGGCGGTAGTTATCCCAGAGATCATTCTTGCGACTACTCGGCTGCAGAAGAAGTGACAACAAGCAGCAACAGTTAGCAGCGATCGTTTATTTTTTCCTCTCGTCTGAACTTTTAACATGGAGTATTACATACAGTATCTAAAATAAAACAGTTTTTGATATGCCCGTTTGATTGTGGACTATTACTGACACCTTGTGGCGATGGGAAAATGCTGCGCGTCATCAGTTTGGGCACTTCCGGTTTACGATGTTAGTTCAGTTCATGAGACAATAATACCGCACCTGTTCAAGAAGTCACATAAACGGTAAGAAGTATTTTATTTATTAAATAAAATACTTCTTACCATTAATGCGACTTCTTGAACAGGTGCGGTAGAAACGGATGGATGGAATAAAATGCATGAGAATGTTTTATATTTTGAATGTTATTTTTAACACTGTGATTACCAGCGGAATTTGTCATGACTTATCGTGTTAAGCAATTTTGATGCAGTCATCAAAATAACCACATCTGGCTCGAGAGCCATAGGTTCCCTACCCTTGATATATCATATCAAATATATAATCTAAACCATTGCAATAAATTTGCATGTTCGGTGGATGTGTATTTAAGCAAGGTGTGTTTTGATTCAACGCAAACTTGGCGCGATCAAATGATGTCAGTCGGCGACTGGAGACCTGTCAGCTGATTGTTTGCTTCTGAGCAATGTTATGGATTATTATGTTACCTCACTTTTTCACTTTTTTGAGTGGATTCAGGCAATATATCCCGTTTCAAAAGTACTAATTTAGTGCCGGTTTTGGAGAATATGTAAACGATACCCAACCCCGCTAACCATGTCTTTGTCCCACTTCCAGCAGAATGGGCTCCTCCAAAATAATGTTGAAAGTCTTGTTCTTCTCATACTCCTCATCATCGATGATCTTCACATTAAGCAGCTTCCTGGAAGTAGAAGGTCAAAAGGAGCAAAGGGGAGGATGGAAACACAAAGACATACATCGATTAATGAGTATAATTATTCGGGAAATGGCAACCATTTGACAAACAGAAGACAAATGCGTCCGTTGGCTCTGTGCCGACAACAAGCGACTTCTAATGCCAGGTTCGACCTTAAAATCCAAACACTAGCGTTTGTAGTCAGTAGCTGAGGAGCCAAGAGGTAGACAACCCACACAATGAATCATGGTGAGTTGTTGCACAGAATGTGAAGATAGCAGAGCCACTGTTGAGCAATATGTGACTTCAAATCTTTGCCAAGGCTGAAAAACTATTTATGAGGCTGGGTCACAACATTAAGGCCAGTAATCTTATTTGCTCAAAATCAATACATCTCTTGCATAAAACAAAGTCATTTTTGGAAACGGCTCAACATGTGAGCAAAGTGGAATGTTTAGTGGCTAAAAAATAGTTTCTTTTTTTGTTTGATTTTCTCCCAAATTCTCAACAGCAGGTTTAAAACATTGTGTGTTAGTACAGCTATTAGGGGTGTAATGATTGATTGATACATCGATAGATCGATTTATATTCCCTAAAGTTCAAGTATATCGATCTGTGCTCGGCAAGTTTGCCTTCCAAAAGACAGGTATCAATATCCATCCAAGATCGTTTTAAAGGGAATTGATCGACTTTATCAATACTACAAAAAGGAAAATATTGTAAACAAGTTTAGCACTTTTAACGTTAAGTACATTTTACTGTCTGTGGCGTCATCAAAACAAAAATGGCGGATACCTACGGTGGTCAAGAAAGGTCATAACTAGAGATGTCCGATAATGGCTTTTTTGCCGATATCCGATATTCCGATATTGTCCAACTCTTAATTACCGATTCCAATATAAACCGATACCGATATATACAGTCGTGGAATCAACACATTATTATGCCTAATTTTGTTGTGATGCCCCGCTGGATGCATTAAACAATGTTACAAGATTTTCCAAAATAAATCAACTCAAGTTATGGAAAAAATGCCAACATGGCACTGCCATATTTATTATTGAAGTCACAAAGTGCATTCTTTTTTTTAACATGCCTCAAAACAGCAGCTTGGAATTTGGGACATGCTCTCCCTGAGAGAGCATTAGGAGGTTGAGGTGGGGGAGGGGGGTACGGAGTAGCGGGCGGTGTATATTGTAGCGTCCCGGAAGAGTTAGTGCTGCAAGGGGTTCTGGGTATTTGTTCTGTTGTGTTACGGTGCGGATGTTCTTCCGAAATGTGTTTGTCATTCTTGTTTGGTGTGGGTTCACAGTGTGGCACATATTTGTAACAGTGTTAAAGTTGTTTATACGGCCACCCTCAGTGTGACCTGTATGGCTGTTGAACAAGTATGCTTGCATTCACTTGTGTGTGTGAAAAGCCGTAGATATTATGTGATTGGGCCGGCACGCAAAGGCAGTGCCTTTAAGGTTTATTGGCGCTCTGTACTTCTCCCTACGTCCGTATACCACTCCGTACAGCGGCATTTTAAAAAGTCATGAATTTTACTTTTTGAAACCGATACCGATAATTTCCGATTACATTTTAAAGCATATATCGGCCGATAATATCGGCAGTCCGATATTATCGGACATCTCTAGTCATAACAAAACTAAACTCCACAAGACAATGGTGTGATATCTGTGAGGTGTGTGTGTGTGTGTGTGTGTGTGTGTGTGTGTGTGTGTGTGTGTGTGTGTGTGTGTGTGTGTGTGTGTGTGTGTGTGTGTGGCCTGCAATAGGTGGCGCTGTTATGTTTGACTTGTGCGAGAGCGGCAGAGTTAAAAAGTTAAAGTATCCATTATTGTCACACACACACTAGGTGTGGCGAAATTATTCTCTGCATTTGACCCATCACCCTTGATCACCCCCTGGGAGGTGAAGGTAGCAGTGAGCAGCAGCGATGGCTGCGCCCGCAAATCATTTTTGGTGATTTAACCCCCAATGCCAACCCTTGATGCTGAGTGCCCATTTTTATAGAGTTGTGGCGAACAGCAGCTCTTGTACAATTTGTGTGTTGACTCCCTGAGTTTGTTAAAGAGGAACTGCATTTTTTTTTGGAATTTTTCCTATCGTTCATATTCTTTATGAAAGACATGGCAACGGATGTATTTTTTTTTTCTTAATGCATTCTAAATATTAATAAATAGGATCAAAATTCCGCTTACAATGGAGTCTATGGCAGCCGTTCAATTCTGCCTAAAGAGCTCCTAAAAATAATCCAAACACCTCCATTAGGGTTTTATATACATGATGTAAGTATATATGTATTGTAGTGGCAGGCACATTTATAATAACATTTAATATTTACATATTTTGATAATTTTAAGCATACACAGCGCATTGATTTAAAAAACGCATCTTGATGTTTGCTTTTTTTTTTCTTCTCCATCCCTGATTATTACTCACTGCAGACTTTATGAGAGCCAACAAACATAATAAAACATCACTTACTGTACAATGTCTGCTGTAATTAGGATACCGACTGCTGGGATGTTCATATATTCCCATTTAGATGAAAAATGAAGTCAAAGGAATTGTCTAAGATACAAATCTGTGGAATGGTACAAAATAATATCTGCTTCCGTGAAGTGGAATGGAAGACATTTGAAACCACCATGGCTCTTCCTAGAGCTGCCCGGCCGTCTAAACTGAGCGATTGGGGGTGAAGGGCCCTAGTCAGGGAGGTGACCAAAAACCTGATGGTCAATATGTCAGAGCTACAACATTCCTCTGTGGAGAGAGGATTATCTTACAGAAGGATAACCCTCCTTGCAGAAATCCACTTCATAGGCCTGTATGGTAGAGTGGGCAGACAGAAGCCATTCCTTCGTAAAAGTTTGCCAAAATGCCCCTGGAAGACTCTCAGACCATGAGAAACAAAATTCTCTTGTCTGATGAGACAAAGATTGAACTCTTTGGCGTAAATACCAGGCATAATTTTCAACTGTGGTGGTTTTTTAAGGGCTTAATAAATAAAGTTGGTATGGTATGGTATGGTATGGTATGGTATGGTATGGAGGAAACCAGGGACCGCTCATCACCAGGCCAATACCATCCCTACAGTGAAGCATGGTGGTGGCAGCATCATGCTGTGGTTATGTTTTTCCGTGGCAGGAACTGGGAGACAAGTCAGAATAGAGGGAACGATGAATGCAGCAATGTACAGAGACATCCTGGATGAAAACCTGCTCCAGAGGACTCTTGAACTCAGACTCGGGCGACAGTTAATCTTCAAGGGGAACTGCACTTTTTTTTAGATTTTTGCCTATTGTTCACAATCATTATGAAAGACATGACGACGGATGTATTTTTTTAATGCATTCTAAATATTAAATACATGCGATCAAAAATCTGCTTACAATGGAGCCTATAGGAGCTGCTCTATTCTGCCAATAAAGCCCTTAAAAACATCCAAACAAATAATGAAGTTTAATATTTATGTATTTTGCTCATTTTAAGCATACACGGCAAAATAATTTCAAAAACGCATCTCGATGTTTGATTTTTGTTATTAACAACATCACTGATGACTACTCACTCCAGACTTTATGAGAGTCAACAAACATATCAAAACATCACTTACTGTGCAATGTCTGCTGTCATTAGGATGCCGACTGCTAGGATGTTTATATTATCCAATTTAGATGATCCTCGCGAAGTAAAAGGGAGTGGTCCCAAAAGTCTTTTTTTGTCGTTCTCTCCAATTTATCTAATTTGGCTGTCGAAGTGTACCAACTTGTCGGAATACATCCTCAGCCATCAAGATGAGAAGCATGATTTATGATCTACAATAAACTTCCAAGGAGCAGGGAAGTTGGGAAACAGCTGACCACTCGATGATGTAAACATGACACACAAGCTTATGATCACGGCGCCGCTAGAGATAGTTTGTCTGCGCTAGCGCTTATAATAAGAATATAACTAATACTAGGTTAATATTTAAGTCAGGAAATGCAAACTGAGTTTTGTTGGCAGTTTTTGAATGGTTATTTATTGGGTTTTATGGGGTTTTGAATGGTTGTATCTATTATCCCATTGGCTCCGCTGTAAGCAGACTTATATTTACGTTTATTTAATAATTAGAATGCATTAAAAAATACATCTGTTGTCATGTCTTTCATAATGATTGTGAACGATAGGCAAAATTTCCAAAAAAAGTTCAATACCCCTTTAATCACACAGCCAAGATATCAAAGTAAGTGGCTTCAGGACAACTCTGTAAATGTCCTTGAGTGGCCCAGCCAGAGCTCAGACTTGAATCTTATTGAACATCCCTGAAGAGATCTAAAAATGGCTGTGCACCAACTCTTTCCATTCAACCTGATGGGTCTTGAGAGGTGCTGCAAAGAGAAATTTGGAACGACTAATGGGCGAAACTGCCCAAAGATAAGTGTGCCATGCTTGTGGCCTTGTATTCAAAAAGACTTGAGGCTGTAATTGCTGCCAAAAGTGCATCAACAAACTATTGAGCAAAGGCTGTTAATACATATTGTACGTACATGTGATTTCTTAGTTTTTAATTTTTAATACATTTCAAAAAGCCCCCAAAAAATGTTTTCACATTGTCATTATGGAGTATTGTGTGTAGAAATTTGAGGGCAAAAATGTATAGGCTGTAACATAACAAAATACTGAAAAAGTGAAGCCCTGTGAATACTTTCCGAAAGCACTGTATAGGTGGTAATTCTTATCCCAGAAGCTTCACACAATAAGCTGCTAACCGCCCCAAAAAACACTGGAAGTCACAGCTTGATGAGGCCATCAGGAAGACATTGTCTGCAAATAGCAGAGATGAGCTCTTGAAGGCCCAAACTGGACTCTTTCAACACCTTGCTGTGCCTAGAAATTGTGTCAATAAAAATTAGAATCAGAACCGGTGACAAAAGACAGCCATTTCGGAAGCCAATGTTTACAGTGAACAGGCTCGACTTACTGCTGGCAGTGGGAACCAGGCTCCTGCTCCAGTTGTACAAGGACCGGATAGCACCTAGGAGCGTGCCATAAATTGCGTACTCTCGGACCACCGGGATGGACACAGTCAACTGCCTTTTAAAAATCCACAAAGCACAAGTGAACTGGAGGGGAAAACTTCCATGCACACTCCAGTACCCTTGCAAAAGTGTGGAGCCGGTTGAGTGTTCCACGGCCAGGAGAAAAAAATTATTACACTTCCTGTAGCTGAGTTTGTTAAAGAGTGCGATCCCCTTTAGTTGCCACCCCAGTTTGCCAACCCGGAGGTACTGTTCCCGACTTCTAACCAATGTTGAAAAGATGTGCCGACCAAGGCAGTCAAACAAAATCCAGGGCCTTAATGGATTTAGGGCAAAACTCGTACACCACTAGAGCTTTTCCACTGAACAGTTTTTTAACGAGTACTGCACTTTTTTGAGGGAATTTTGCCTATCCTTCACAATCATTATAAGAGACAAGAAGACAAAAGTTGTTTTGTTTTTTTTGCATTCTAACATGTAAAAATCGACTCTTTCTTGGTGGCTAGCAATGCAGCTAGTGGGAGCAATCAATTCTACCACTACTTCATTTACGTACTGTAACCTGTATAGTAACCAAAACTGTAGCGACATTGTTATTGTAAGAGCGAACACTGAGGAACTTTCTTTCTATCGTAGTTACACATGAGTGTGTTTCGGTGTTAGCCGTAAAAGCTAACTAATAAGCTTGCTTCTACGACAACGCGAAATGTGTTTGAGTTTGGAATGCACAACACAATACGATAGGACACCAATTTGTACTGACTGAAAAACATGAACAATCATATTACAGTATCTGTAAAATATATGCCCACATTTCATGTTTTGTTTGTACACAGCTAGCCAGACAGCATATGCTGTCTGTCATGATACACGCATGACGTGCTACGTGTATAATGATCAATATAAAATGTGACTCATTCGATAGACAGTTGTCTGTTTGGTGCAGCTGGCCAGGGATGTTTTTTCCAGTTAATTATAGGTAAGCACTCCATTTATGTCGAAATAGCTTGGCTTTAAATTCCACATTTTGCAGCTTCGATTCACATTCACCTCACTCTGTCAGCTTCTGTCTGCTCCAACGTCTCATTCTTTTAGAAGCAGTAGTTTATCCTCCATAAATTCAGATTTAAAAGACAAGGTTGTGAATCCACATTTGTCCAAAAGTAGTCATCTTCATTATTTGCTACCAAGTCTGCAATGATTAGAACACACTTGTGTTTGTTCCCAGAAGTAGTAACACACATTTGTTGCCGAAAGTCAGAAGTGCGCTGCCATGGAAACGGAAATCAATGCCCGGAAGAAGTCAGATGGAGGGTTTTGAAGTTGTCTTAGAGGGCTTTGAAGGCTACAAGGATGACTCCCATCAGCCGAATTTTGCAAGCGTTTTTTTTATATCATCTTTAAAATCCTAGTTTTAAAAAAAGACGTGTGTTCTTATCTCTCATAATGATTGTGAACAATAGGCAAAATAATAAATAAAAAAAGGGCAGTTCTTTAACTCAGTGTTTTTCAACCACTGTGCCGTGGCACACTAGTGTGCCGTGAGATACAGTCTGGTGTGCCGTGGGAGATTATATAGTTTCAACTATTTGGGTTAAAAATATTTTTTGCAAACCAGTAATTATAATCTGCAAATTATGTGTTGTTGTTGAGTGTCGGTGTGTCTAGAGCTTGGCAGACTAACCATGTAATACTCTTCCTTATCAGTAGGTGGCAGCAGGTAGCTAATTGCTTTGTAGATGTTGGGAACAGGGTTTGTTGTCGTGATCACAATATGAAGACAACAGTGGGAGGCAGTGTGAAGGTAAAAAGGTGTCTAATGCTTAAACCAAAAACAAACAAAAGGTGAGTGCCCCTAAGAAAAGGCATTAAAGCTTAGGGAAGGCTATGCAGAACGAAACTGAAACTGAACTGGCTACAAAGTAAACAAAAACAGAATGCTGGACGACAGCAAAGACTTACAGCGTGTGGAGCAGAGACGGCGTCCACAAAGTACATCCGAACATGACATGACAATCAACAATGTCCACACAAAAAAAGATAAGCAACAACTGAAATATTCTTGATTGCTAAAACAAAGTAGATGCGGGAAATATCGCTCAAAGGAAGACATGAAACTGCTACAGGAAAATACCCAAAAAAGGAAAAGCCACCAAAATAGGAGTGCAAGACAAGAACTAAAACACTACACACAGGAAAACACAAACAAACTCCAAATAAATCACGGCGTGATGTGACAGGTGGTGACAGTACACCTACATTGAGATGAGAGCTATAGTGATGCATGCTTGGTTATGCTTTAAATTCATATCCAACAATTGCGAAAATTACTTTTTTCTTTTTTTTTCTTTTTTTTCTTTTTTTTTTTATTGTCTACTGAGTTTAATTTTTTTATGATTTCTGCTGGTGGTGTGCCTCCGGATCTTTTCAATGAAAAAAATGCGCCTTGGCTCAAAAAAGGTTGAAAAACACTGCTTTAACTAACTAACTTTAACTCGTCAGCGATCCTGTTCTGTCTCCCTGTAATGCTTGTCTGATCTTGAATGGGATTGTGCTGAAAATTTTAATTTCCCTTTAGGGATTAATAAAGTATTTCTGATTCTGATTCTGATTCTGACAACTAACTGAGCAACCTCAGCCATGGCGAGGGTCAAGCCAGTGTTCGTATCCTCAGCCTCTGCTTCCTCTACGGAAGGTGTGTTAGTAAAGTATTCCTTCTACTGCCTGATTATATCCTTAGTTGAAGTCAGTGTTGAGGGGCACTATTTTCCCTTTTTGAGTTGTTGGATGGTTTGACAGAAACTCTTAGAAGCCAACCAAAAATTGTGCTTCATGGCAACTTTGAATTCCTACCACACCTAACTTCTCATCCTCTCTCACAAGTACAGGGTCTTTCCCCATCAGGAAAGTGACATCCGACACGTAGGCCAGGCGCCAGTCTTCAACCACCACCCAACTCACAATGCAAGGGGCCCTTATGTTTACTCTGCAGTTATGGTTCTACGGCAGGACTATCAATTGGCGGCCCGATGGCCAAAGCCGGCCCGGTAACTTAGAAAAAAAACAAAATTTTTGCAACAAATTCCTCAAAACACAAGAGTGCTGTTATATAGACAAACTTTAACTAGCTTTGAGGCAGAAGCAGCCTAAAAACAGCAAAGCGCTCCTTTGTAAAGACAGGCCTATTTACCCCCGGATTTAATAATGCTGACAAAATAAATAGAAAAAAAATAAAATGTCCACTGTGGCGCATGATGGTTCTCAACAATATACAAAATAGGAATAATAGTGAAGATGAAGTCCGCTCCCCGGTTCTTGGCTTTCTGGAAATGTGGACCCCAAAATAATAGTAATAATAATTAATTACTGTATTTTTCGGAGTATAAGTCGCTCCGAAGTATAAGTGGCACCTGCCGAAAATGCATAATAAAGAAGGAAAAAAAACATATATAAGTCGCACTGGAGTATAAGTCGCATTTTTGGGGGAAATGTATTTGATAAAACCCAACACCAAGAATAGACATTTGAAAGGCAATTTAAAATAAATAAAGAATAGTGAACAACAGGCTGAATAAGTGTACGTTATATGACGCATAAAGAACCAACTGAGAACGTGCCTGGTATGTTAACGTAACATATTATGGTAAGAGTCATTCAAATAACTATAACATATAGAACATGCTATACGTTTACCAAACAATCTGTCACTCCTAATCGCTAAATCCCATGAAATCTTATACGTCTAGTCTCTTACGTGCATGAGCTGAATAATATTATTTGATAGTTTACGGTAGGTAATGTGTTAATAATTTCACACATAAGTCGCTCCTGAGTATAAGTCGCACCTCCGGCCAAACTATGAAAAAAATTGTAATTGTAACAATGCATTTTTATGTGTGGTGGTCCAAATTGATGTATGGGAAACACTGGCATGTTTATTATTGTGGTTTTAGTTTATTTGTTATCGAAGGGTACTGCACCATTATGTGAGGAAAAATATTAAAAACTATTTCTATGCAACAAGTAGACTCACCATAAAAACAATAATCTCACAATAGTGTGTAGCTAAAAACAGCATTGTTATCTTCTCATATTTTGCTTTTTTTATCTTCTGCATTGAATATTATTAGAAAGACTTAATGAACCGTCAAGGGAGTTTTTCCCCCCCTTAGCATCCAAGAGGAACAAAAAAAATAGCCCACACAAAATTAGTAACTATTATATTTCTCTCTGTGGAAATTAAGAACTGATTTTCAAGGTCTCAACACAGAAATTTTAGTTTTCCACAGCTTTTTAAATCCTCATGTCTCAAAACCCTGCAGAGCTACACTGTCAAAGTGTGACCGACATATTTTGCTCAAGCCAGCTTCTTCTCCTGCTCTGTCACACTGAGTCGTTCTCCCGCTTTTTCTCCGTCTCCCTAATGATATGTGGGTGGCTGTCTATTTCTGTCTGCACATATACACCCAGGATTCTGCAACAGGCAGGAAGTGTCTTTTGCTCGCAGAAGAAAAGCAGCTTTATTTCAAACAAGGCCGACGAGTCACCGGGGGAAAGTCATGCCAATGCGAGCAAAGAGCCCAGGGGCAGAAAAACAAGGTCTCAAATGCATTATGTTCAGGAAGAAGGTGAATGTGAAGACGTTAGACGGTGTTAGTGTGCCTTGTTTATGCAGATAACATATTTGAAATTATGTCTATTCATCTGCACACAGCAAGATGAACATGATGTTACTGTTGACTATCATTTTCATTTCAAAGATTCTCACATGGATGAAAGTCCGTCGAATATTAAGGATATTTTGTTACTTTGAATGGCTGGATACATTTGAATAGTAATAAGATGATAAATGATGAAGGACAAAAATAATTAGATGTATTTAAAAACTTGAATGACTGGTAAATGTAGTGGTAAAGGTGCCATAATATCGAATATAATACACATTAAGAAAAAATATTTTAAAAGTGGGGACTTCAAGTACGTTGGGGTTTCTTTTACGAGTGAGGGAAGAGTGGATCGTGAGATCGACAGGCGGATTGGTGCGACGTCTGCAGTAATGCGGACCCTGCATCGGTCCGTCGTGGTGAAAAAGGAGCTGAGCCGAAAGGCAAATCTCTCAATTTACCGGTCGATCTTTGTCCCTATCTTCACCTATGGTCAAGAGTTTTGGGTTATGACCGAAAGAACAAAATCACAGGTAAAAGCGGCCAAAATTAGTTTGTGGCGGGGCTCTCCCTTAGAGATAGGGTGAGAAGCTCTGTCATTTGGGAGGAGCTCAAAGTAAAACCGCTGCTCCTCCACATCAAGAGGAGCCAAATGAGATGGTTTGGGCATCTGGTCAGAATGCCCCCCAAACGTCTCCCTGGGTCGGTGTTTAGGGCATGTCCAACTGGTAGGAGACCACGAGGAAGACCCAGGGAAAAGTGGAGAGATTATATCTCCCAGCTGGCCTGTGAAAGC
Source organism: Nerophis lumbriciformis (assembly GCF_033978685.3). Classification (NCBI taxonomy): domain Eukaryota; kingdom Metazoa; phylum Chordata; class Actinopteri; order Syngnathiformes; family Syngnathidae; genus Nerophis; species Nerophis lumbriciformis. The sequence continues at coordinate 30,107,133 of NC_084556.2, forward strand.
CTCGGAATCCCCCGGGAAGAGCTGGACAAAGTAGCTGGACGGAAGAAGGTGGATTGATGGATTCATGTATTTAAAACTAAGGTAACTTGTTGGTATTGCAGCGACAAACGTTTTCATCATCGGTGCACATCAAGTTTAAAAATACCATCTGAACGCAAAACACGTACTCGAGGATGGCGCCGACAGTGTTGCCAATCCTCTTTGGCGACTTTTTTCAGCATTGTTATCTGAAAAAGGTAAACAAACTTGTTTGTTTCAACAACTGTTTAAACTAAAGAAGAGTAAATGGTGCATTTTGTTAAGTTGTTTATGAGTGTGTTTACTACAATATCGGTTAATAACTGTATCTTGTTTGCAAGGTTATTGCAAAGACTTTCAAAATGTGCACTTATTTCTTACTATACTTACTGTAACCAAGTTTTGAGCAAATCAATGACTTGCAGTTCAGTAAAACGTTTAAAAAACGTTCCTGTGTGACATGCTGACTACCAAATTGCATGTGTACCCAAAAATTGGGTTATTTTCTTCAGCAAATGTTATTTATGCGAGCAAATAATAACACGTGATTAATTATGATTAATCACAGGTTTAGAGTGTGATTAATCAGATTAAAACAAATAATCACTTGACAGCCCTAAAATTACTTATTATCAGACCTTTTGTAATTTAAACGGGCTGTTTGCAACATTTCCGCAGATGCCTAGAGGGCGCCAACTTTCCAAAGTATTTTATACAGTATATCAAGCCCCCTCATGGCTTTTCCTGCAAACTGATGTAATTACGTACGTACGCAACACATGCACGCACATTAGCTTTAGTTGTTGTTAGCAATTTGGATAGCTAGCGTTAGCTGTCATTGAATGTAGATTCTAACATAACAAAAACATGACCGCAAATTGTTTGTTGCTTCTCTTGGACTGCTTTTGTATGTATGCACGAGCTCCCTGCACGTACGTGTTGACGAGACAGGGTGAGTGACCGCCGTAAACACCAATATTTTATTTGAGCTGGTAAAAAAATCATGTATTACATAAACTTTGTAATTGTGAAAAATATGGAAAATTGTCAAACAAATGTGTTCTACTAAACCACTAATGGTAACATAGGCTAGCCAGGAGTGTTCTTGTTATATGTTTTGCTTTGACCTTTAACTGACACCTTGATTTATCGGGTTGGAGAGCAAACTGAATAAAAAGGTCAAAAAAAATTTAAATAAAATATCAAACAAAGGCTAAATCGCAGTTAGTGAGGTCCTTCGGCTCTGGCGCGCAGCACCAAGAAGACATCAAAGTTGACTAAATAGAGGAAGTAAAAGTCGAAGCAAATTTTATTGAATGTGAATGACCTTTTTCAAGAGGAGAGCTACATCTCCAAGGCGGTGTGTGCCGTATCCGGTATAGAGCGAGATCAGTGCCACCAGGGCCAATGGCGGGATTTCAACTGGCCAGAGACACGCGATGACACAGAGAGTTTTGTGTCTGTCAGACTAGCGTGCCTACGAGCATTAATCCTCCCAAAACTATTGGTAAAATATTCTTGTTTGCTTATAAGCTTTATCACTTACTTTTTAAAAACTATTTGTCTGCACACAACAATATTTTTCTAATATTCAAAGACGACGTGATAAACGCAATCTATTTATCCTCCCAACACACTTGTTGTACGCCAGCAGGTATTAACTCGCCTCCCTCCCAGGCAGAGGGGGAGGCAGGTTTTAATGTCCGACGATTCGACTGCGAGGTTGATAGTCCAGCCAGACTTCTCCTAATCGAATCCTCGACAATTTGAAGACAATCCTACGCCGTAGTGTAACTGCGCTACACAAAAAGGTAAACATTTGGCAAAACATGCAACCACTGTGTTGTCACAGTTTGTTAATTTTTCTTGAACAACAATGCCATAGATTCGACTGATCATCGACGATGGACAAAATCTAACGATTCAGATTCAACCATGGAAATCCTTAGTCAAAGACAGTCCTAGTTGTATGTGCTATTATGTTTTCTCATAAATACGCACCTTCACCGGAACATGTCTGTCAAATATGAGCAAGATTAGGGATGGGTACTGAATTGGGTACTTTTATGGGTATCAACCGAATTTCGTCTGTACTACCGGGTATGGATTTACGTAAAATTAAACGGTGCGATATTTAGATATTTGATATTTGACTGCCTCGAGGTAATGTTGCAATTTTTCATGCCAACAAAGCCAGCATGCCTGATAGAAAACACTCACACATGCAGTCAGGCTCCGCTTTTCAAAATGTGATGCTAATTGTAGACATTATAGAGCAGTGGTTCTCAAATGGGGGTACGCGTACCCCTGCGGGTACTTGAAGGTATACCAAGGGGTACGTGAGATTTTTTTTAAATATTCTAAAAATAGCAACAATTCAAAAATCCTTTATAAATATAAATAACAACCTATCTTTTTTCCCCAAATAGTTCAAGAAAGACCACTACAAATGAGCAATATTTTGCACCGTTATACAATTTAATAAATCAGAAACTGGTGACATAGTGCTGTATTTTACTTCTTTATCTCTTTTTTTCAACCAAAAATGCCTTGCTCTGATTAGGGGGTACTTGAATTAAAAAAAAATTCACAGGGGGTACATCACTGAAAAAAGGTTGAGAACCACTGTTATAGAGAACGCAGATTAGCATTATTGATTTTACATGGAGATTTCAACCCTTCCAACTGTTGTAATGAAAACTATGTTACAATTAAACAGCAATGGTGTAATCAGTACAATACTTAGAAGATGTTTCGCCTGTCATCGGTGCAGGCTTTATCAGTTCATGCTCATAGACTTAAATGTAGTCTAGATGTTGGTGTCAAAGCCCCAACTATTTATCTATGCTAATTTCCATTTTAATGACTGTCATTGGCATTGACAGAAGAGTTGTTTTTTTCCACCACAATAGGGCGTTAGCATCCTTGCCTGTGCATGCCCTTCTCTTGTTGGAGCATAAATAGCACCAGCATCTGGAGTAGTTCTGACCAATCTAAGAGGTGATAAGAGGCGAAAAGTTTTTTTAAGACAAACTGAACAAGTTGCGATCGATTGAATGCCCTGAAAATTACACTACAAATACTTTGTACGATACAACAAAAGACTATACTGAACAAAACAACAAAACACTACACCCGGACTGGGCAACACATTGTAACAAAAACACAAGTCTTGGAATTGCAACTGCATGCAAAGTCTACTGTATAATACTTGCTAAATCACCAAAAATGATTCCCGGTCACGGCACCGCTGCTGCTCACTGCTCCCCTCACCTCCCAGGGGGTGAACAAGGGGATGGGTCAAATACAGAGGACAAATTTCACCACAGCTAGTGTGTGTGTGACAATCATTGGTACTTTAACTTTAACTTTAATGATACACATAAGTGTAATAAAACAAGATATAACAACTGGACAGCACAGTTATCATTAGCAGTTCACTGTTACAGTCAATTTTTAATAAAAAATTAGAAGTTATTTTTACAGACAAAAACATTTATAGATTTAAATGTGAACGCTACCCATCCCTTAACAAGATTGGTTCAAAAACATGACTGCCAAAGCGAGCAAAACATCTTTGCAGGGTCACAGGAGGGCCTCAGCAACTAACTGTCCATAAATGTGCATGTGAATAAGTTACATTCTTTAATTTAGGATCCTAATAGCATTTACATTACCCACCACTTCATTAGGTGTACTTATTTTGTAAGGTTTGACAAGAGAGCTGTAAAACAAATTTGGTCTCGCTATTAGTTGTATAATATTTCAGAAACTACAACACAATAAGGACTGTAGTGTCTCTGATAGTGGATCTGTGTAGGTGTTCCTAGCGTTGTGGCCAGTGAGTACATGCACAGCTAGGCCATGCATACAGAATAGCAGTGGGTGGCAGATAAGGGAAGTAAAATGCTGGAGCAATTCCTTGAATACTAAAATTGGTAATAAATTCGAAAGGCGTTCAGGGTGTCACTGAGAGTTGACATGAGCTTAATGGATGACACTACCCAATTCTACTTCCTGTGTCTCTACAGGTCAGAGTGAACTCTGTATGGTCAGATCCTATCAAGCCCGTAAAGCTCCTATTTACTCAGTATTACGCTCATTTGGCTGCTGGCACTTCTGGCAGACTCAGAAATAGGATAAGATTAGATTGCACTTTCATTGCACTTAAAAAGTACAACAAAATTACATTTTAAGCACCGACCCGGTCAAGAGCAGACATACATTGTCAGGTTCGGGGGGTACCCAGCGTCGAGGGTTGGGGTGGGGGGGGGTGGGATTAGTAAAAAAAAAAAAACTAGATCCCTAAGTAGGCTTAGAATTGGGGGTGCCTCCGTCTGGGGCCAGGAAAAAAAATCTTGATAGCCACGATAAGCACATACGACAAAATCACCATGAGAAACCATGAGAATTGTTACAGGGGTGGGGGTTATCTGCCATCGAAGCTGCAACCCTTTGGTTGCAGCTTCCTCCAGCCATTTGTCACACCTCAAGGGGGATACTTGGTGACAAAGGCGTGGCGTGGCATGGTGGGGGTATGTGTGCATACGTATCTGGCAGTCCATGGTCCATGGTGTGTGTATGTAGGCATGGAGTCACTCTGCAGGCACAGTGAACAGAGTTCAACTCACCAAGGGGTTGTTGACAGTGAAGGAAATTGTTGCGTCATCACTGCATTGTCCTCTAGGCGAATCTCAAAGCAACGACCTTGCCAGGTCGCTTTTAGCCAGGGAAAACAATCCAGATTAGAATGTTTGTATTTGAGCAAGCGGAAACAAATATAATTTTCACTCTAACTGTCTATTTCTGGTCATCAAATTCATCATACTTCGCCATGCAGAGCAGACGGCGTCAACAAGATGTTGTCCAGTTTGCGATTTAGTCCAAAATCACAAAAGTCTCAGTCACTCGCTCTGAATCCTCCAAACATTTGTGGCAGCTTTTGGGGTACTTTGAATGGCTTCCAATTTGTCAATACACCAGTGCAATGCTTACTCCAATCAGCAGATGTCCTGTTTTCATGATTCTGAATAGGAAGATGTTGTCAACATCCTCGACTGTAGGGTCGCCAGGCATGGTGCAGTCCGCTTCTCCCAAGAGTCAGCCGTGTGTCCAGCAACAACTGTTTCGTCAGGACAGGCAGGTTCCCCCGAACTTGAGTTCTTGTCAATTTTGTTGAGAGGCCAGTCGATCAATTCCATTGTTTCGATTTTGGAGAGCAGTGTACTCTACTTGAATAGTATCTAAATCTGAAGATTATTCAATACACAAATGCCTAACACACACTCGATGTCGCCATGACTGAAGACGACACTTCCAGTCACTGAAGACGAGCATCACACTGAATATCTCCAAGGGCTCAAGAGAGTGCGTCGGTGATGAAAATGAACACTAAAGCAGAACGGAGGCTTCTCATATCCACCGGCAATATTAGAATCTCAACACATTTGGGATTTAACCTAGAAATCAATCATGTGTTGTGCAAGTAATTCAATACGGGAGGCACTAAGCGCCATCCCGAAAGAGTGTGCAAAAAATAATCGGAACATATAAAAACTTTTTACAGTTATTGTTTTCTTTACTGGAGTAAAACAGCTTTAAAGTTTTACAATTGTATCATTGTGTATAATTCTTTGTTTGATGAGTGCTTAGAGAGCTCAATAACTTATTTGTGACTTTCTTTTATAAATAAACCACATACGTCTTTGAACATACCATAACTGTGCACTGTGTACCTTGTCTCTCACGCATGCAAATCATCATCATCATCATTGATCAATGTTTATGTTTTCAGCCAAACACAATTGCTCAAAACCCCAAAGTGGGCATAATGTCTTAAGATATAACTTAACCGCGTTTGCATCCAAATTGATTGGGCATGACAAGGCAAGCTGGCAAAGTGCCAAACAAAAGTCATATTGTAAAAGATCAAATCTGCACAAGTGCATGCTTGTGCACACTGTATGCACATACTGTAATCTACTTGTGTTAGTTGTTAGGGGAAGCTCAAGATGATGTAATTGTCTATTTAGCATAATTGGCCATGACGGATGTATGTTTAAAGAAAAATATTTGTGTCAATTTTATTCAGCTTTTTCTCGTTACAGTATGCATTTTTGCTTGAATTCTTTAAATTTTCTTGGGTTTGTATTTTGGACACTCCTGATTTACAGGAAGGTGAATTGTTACCAAGAGACGCAATAGTGTCTCCAGGTCCAGGCTCTGTCTTCCTCGCATCATCGCGAGTTATGGCTAGTGCAAAGTTGAACTGCACGCTTCTGGAGAAGCTGTTACCAATCCTGGGGTCCGAAAGAAAATACAGAAGTACATTCATACAATCATACAGAACAATTTACAATTCATTGTACTGACAACAAGTCTCAAAAAGGGTGTGCAGCAGGAAAAGCCTTATATAAGTGTTATAATGAAGGCAACACATGATATAAGTGTCTATATTAGCTATATTCAACTGCAAGCTCTTACTGTATCTGTGAGGCGAGTGCGGTATTTGTATTTGATGTTCATGTTTGAGAATATATGCTTGGACATGTACAAAGCCCGTTTCCATATGATTTGGGAAATTGTGTTAGATGTAAATATAAACGGAATACAATGATTTGCAAATCCTTTTCAACCCATATTCAATTGAATGCACTGCAAAGACAAGATATTTGATGTTCAAACTCATAAACTTTTTTTTTTTTTTGCAAATAATAATTAACTTAGAATTTCATGGCTGCAACACGTGCCAAAGTAGTTGGGAAAGGGCATATTCACCACTGTGTTACATGGCCTTTCCTTTTAACAACACTCAGTAAACGTTTGGGAACTGAGGAGACACATTTTTTAAGCTTCTCAGGTGGAATTCTTTCCCATTCTTGCTTGATGTACAGCTTAAGTTGTTCAACAGTCCGGGAGTCTCCGTTGTGGTATTTTAGGCTTCATAATGCGCCACACATTTTCAATGGGAGACAGGTCTGGACTACAGGCAGGCCAGTTTAGTACCCGCACTCTTTTACTATGAAGCCACGTTGATGTAACACGTGGCTTGGCATTGTCTTGCTGAAATAAGCAGGGGCGTCCATGGTAACGTTGCTTGAATGGCAACATATGTTGCTCCAAAACCTGTATGTATCTTTCAGCATTAATGGCGCCTTCACAGATGTGTAAGTTACCCATGTCTTGGGCACTAATACACCCCCATACCATCACAGATGCTGGCTTTTCAACTTTGCGCCTATAACAATCCGGATGGTTCTTTTCCTCTTTGGTCCGGAGGACACGACGTCCACAGTTTCCAAAAACAGTTTGAAATGTGGACTCGTCAGACCACAGAACACTTTTCCACTTTGTATCAGTCCATCTTAGATGAACTCAGGCCCAGCGAAGCCGACGGCGTTTCTGGGTGTTGTTGATAAACAGTTTTTGCCTTGCATAGGAGAGTTTTAACTTGCACTTACAGATGTAGCGACCAACTGTAGTTACTGACAGTGGGTTTCTGAAGTGTTCCTGAGCCCATGTGGTGATATCCTTTACACACTGATGTCGCTTGTTGATGCAGTACAGCCTGAGGGATCGAAGGTCACAGACTTAGCTGCTTATGTGCAGTGATTTCTCCAGATTCTCTGAACCCTTTGATGATATTACGGACCGTAGATGGTGAAATCCCTAAATTCCTTGCAATAGCTGGTTGAGAAAGGTTTTTCTTAAACTGTTCAACAATTTGCTCACGCATTTGTTGACAAAGTGGTGACCCTCGCCCCATCCTTGTTTGTGAATGACTGAGCGTTTCATGGAATCTACTTTTATACCCAATCATAGCACCCACCTGTTCCCAATTTGCCTGTTCACCTGTGAGATGTTGTAAATAAGTGTTTGATGAGCATTCCTCAACTTTATCAGTATTTATTGCCACTTTTCCCAACTTCTTTGTCACATGTTGCTGGCATCAAATTCTAAAGTTAATAATTATTTGCAAAAAAAAAAAGTTTATCAGTTTGAACATCAAATATGTTGTCTTTGTAGCATATTCAGCCGAATACGGGTTGAAAATGATTTGCAAATCATTGTATTCCGTTTATATTTACATCTAACACAATTTCCCAACTCATATGGAAACAGGGTTTGTATTTATTTTGTTTGCAACAGCCACTTGCCTTGCTCCACGCCGTGCTGAATGAGACGTGTGTCGCAGGCTGACGCAAATCTTCGTTGACAGAAATGTTGAAATGTTATAATTATTTTACACATTTTTACAACATTGGAAAACATTAGTAAAACGGAGGCTTCCCAGACGGTGAGATAACACCTGGAAATGACTGGCTTAGAATTACCAATAGATGTGAGTGTCCATGTTAAAGTACCAGTAGAGTGGAAAAATAAGTTGCCTCTATATTGTAGCTATCATCATACATATCTGATTAATTACACCTAAAGACTTACAAAGTTTGCGAATACATAGATTTGATCAAAATATTATCAATCTCGCACAGATTCCCGAGCCATTTTGAGAGATAATGAGGAAGTGAAAAACATTGCGTGACGTAGTGGGAGGGACCGCAGATCTTCTCTTACTTCGAGGACAACTGATAGAATGTCTATATCTTCCTGTATACATGAACAATTAACACTTTGGCATCCAAATTAGACTTGGAAATGGCGAGAACAACATGAAAAGACGCTTGGCTCCATTCCCCTTTTTTCTTCGCAAGGATTATGAGTCATTCTTCATTTAAATGGGAATATATGAACACATAGGCGCCAATCTACATTTCTGCCAGTGGGTGCTCGGACGGGCGATATATCTTACGCTACTTTTCTGAGCATGCTTGGTGGTGACTTTGAGAGAGAAGTTGCCATCAATCCCAAGTGGGTGCTCGGCATTGTGGGATCGGCGCCTATGTATGAACATCCCAGCAGTCGGCATCCTAATGACAGCAGACATTGCACAGTAAGTGATGTTTTATTATGTTTGTTGGCTCTCATAAAGTCAGCAGTAAGTAGTAATCAAAGCGAACGTTGTGATGCGTTTTTTAAATTAATGTGCTGTTTAAAATGATCAAAATACGTAAGTAATAAATGTTATTATAAATGTGCCTGTTACTACATTACATATATACTTACATGATGTATATAAAACCCCAATGGAGGTGTTTGGATGATTTTTTTAAGGCTTTATAGGCGGAATAGAGCGGCTACCTTAGGCTTCATTGTAAGCAGACATTTGATCGAATGTATTTTATATTTAGAATGCATTAAAAAAAATCAATCCGTCGTCATGTCTTTCATAATGATTGTGAAGTATAGGCAAAATAAAAACTAAAACAAGTGCAGTTCCCTTTTAATACGTGAGCAATGTTCGCCTGTGCAATTGTGCACTATGCAGTACACAAAATCCAAATCCATAATCCAACCTAAACTGTAGAAAAAATAAACACATAACAATGTGTTCCGCACCATTTTCCAATGCAACTCTGTGAGTGACAGGTGTCAAGTGGTCACAACAGATAAAACAATGACGACGTCGGCTAAGACGTTTTAAGGAAAAGTAGGAGGTGGTCTGCATCAACAATCCTTTTGTTGAGCAAAACTAATTACTGTCGGCCATAATCACACCAAAACAACATCAACAACAAATCAATCAAAGTTTACTTATATAGTCCTTAATCACAAATGTCTCAAAGGGCTGCCAAAACAAAACCACTATCCATCAAAATTGGTCAATTTCTACTGTAATCACACCTAAATAAACAAATGATCTGCCGTATTTATTGACAGCAATCGCTCTCTCTCTTTCATTGTGCCAAAAGACGCACACGCTCCTCTCAGCCAGTGATGCGTTCACAGCCACAAAAACCATCGGACAACTCCAGCATCCACATAAACTGTAACTGGCAGGTTGTAACGGTGTGATGCAGTTCACATTCACACGCAGAAAATCAGTGTTTTATAAGTGCGTGTTGCTGTTTTGCAGGTTAGCTTATAACAGCAGAGGTAAAAGAGTTAAATGCTGCATGCTAACTCTCATTTTGGCTCAACAAACAATCACTGTACACCCATACTCCCCAATCACATTTGAGTTTATTCAAGTGGCATGTAAGGGGGGGGGAGCTGTTTTGCAACACCAATTAAACTGATTTCAATTAATTTTAATGGGAAACGTGGATTTGAGATACAAGTGTTTTGAGCTAAAAGTTCCCTTATAGAAAAAATTACATTTATAAGGGAAAAAATTTTCTCAGTTCATTACATTAATTTTCTCTGGGTACACTAGTTTCCTCCCGCAATCCAAAAACATGCATTTTTTGGTCAGTTTATAATCTATAGCACAATATGATACAGAAATATAATATGGTTGATGCCTCACATGCGCCCCAAAAAACGTAATGAGGAGTCAGGTAAGCTAGAACTAACCAGCGCTAGGCTGGAAAATTCCTCCACACACAGCATATCTCGTAGAATAAAACATAACTCACACAATGTTTTTTTCTGTAGTGACTGTGCCAGAGGTGAACATGCATTCTACTGAGGTGGCAAATTATGACGCGTTAAATCTATCGCAACACCAAGCAAATAACCTCAAAATCTCCATCATATAAATTCCTAGATGTGATCGAAATTATTTAAGGCGCACTACACAAAATAAACGTAACGTTATTAATACCAGTGCTACGGATACCATTAACAAAAATGTATGCTTAAAAAGGCATCTCCTCCTAACTATACGAATGCACATATTGCCCGTCCCCTTAAAAGGGGTGAAGGGTTTGCACTAAAATCTAATGAAAACTTTAACCTTAGCCCTAACCTAAGTAAAAAATATAAATCATTTGAGGTGCCTCCTATGAGGTCTGTCACACCGCTACCTCTCTATCTGGCTGTTATCTACCGCCCCCCTAGGCCCTACTCGGACTTTATCAGCAAATTTTCAGAGCTTGTTGCTAATGCAGTGACGCACGCAGATAATATAATTATAATGGCTGTAAAAATATCCATATGAATAGGGCTAAATAAATGTAATCCATTATTATTAGTATATGATTAGCGACTGACGTACCACGATGTGACTCACATTTCGACATGTTACCATAGCAACAACGCTGCAAACATTACTAGCTGATTTGACTGTGTACTTTTGTCCGCTTCCTCCGAGACAAACGGCAAGTTTGCAATAGATGTCAGACTCTTAGGAGCCGCGGAAACACTAGTTGCTAACTTGTTTGTAGAGGAGGCACACAAGGCTAACTGTTTAGCTCACTACGATGCCATGCTGTCTTACATTTCGTGTGATTCAACAATCATTTAGAAATAAATGTCTAATAATAATAATAATAATAATAATAATAATAATAATAATAATAATAATAATAATAAATCATGTCTAATTACCTTTTCCTCCTCTTGCTTCTATGTCCATGAACTGGAACGTTGCACTTGATAATGCTGCGGTGTAAACTCGCAATGGAATGAGTGCTCCAGGCTGCTTGGCTGTCGGGACGAGAAAGGCACCGCTGTGTGGCCTCTCAGGTGCCGCGGCATGCAGGTGCAACCCACGGCGGCAGCCCCGACCCTTGTTGCATTGAAAGTGTTCTTATATTCTCCGCTGAAGCCCTCAAATTATGAAGTGGAGCTCCCGCCTCGGTTAAGCTACTTGTCGCCAGACATTTTGTTCACAACTTTGCTTTAAAAAAAACAAAAACAAAAACTTGTATGAAAAGGGGCGGGGATTATTGGTGACCAGAACCGGAATGCAACATCGCTCACACACACTGGTAAGATGCTCGCACACACACTGGTAAGATGCGCTCATACACATAACTGAAATCTTTGCACACATACTACTGAAATTGTTGTCTCTCACATGCATGTGTAAAAAGCACACACACACACACACACACACACACACACACACACACACACACACACACACACACACACACACACACACACTCACACACACACACACACACACACACAGGTGAAATCCGTTTATACATACTAGTGAAAAATAATTCCAGGTGTGTGTGTGTGTGTGTGCGCGTGCGTGAGAGAAAAACATTTCAGTAGTGTTTATAAGAGTGTTTCAGTAGTGTATGTAAGAGCGTTTCAGTAGTGTTTATAAGAGTGTTTCAGTAGTGTATGTAAGAGCTTTTCAGTAGTGTACGTAAGAGCATTTCAGTAGTGTTTATAAGAGTGTTTCAGTAGTGTATGTAAGAGCATTTCAGTAGTGTTTATAAGAGCATTTCAGTAGTGTATGTAAGAGCATTTCAGTAGTGTTTATAAGAGTGTTTTTGTAGTTTATGTAAGAGCATTTCAGTAGTGTTTATAAGACCAGTTCAGTAGTGTATGTAAGAGCATTTCAGTCGTGTGTATAAGAGTGTTTCAGTAGGGTGTGTGAGAGAAAAACATTTCAGTTGTTTATGTGAGAGCATTTCATTAGTGTATGTAAGAGCATTTCAGTAGTGTATGTGAGAACATTTCAGTAGAGAGTATAAGAGAAAAAGATTTCAGTTGTTTATGTGAGAGCATTTCAGTAGTGTATGTAAGAGGTAATTCTGAATAATGTCCCTAACGGCCCCTCATAACGTTGGCTATTGATTTACCTTTCCAGAAGTGTTCCCCTTCCACTTGCAGCGCTTTTCATGCTCGCTTATGTAACTACCCCGTTATCCACTTCAGCCTCAACTGGTGTTGCGGCACACATACTGAGGTGCAAACAAAAACAGATACAAAGGAATGCATGCACACAAGCATCACAGGATCTGTGTAGGGCTTCAACTAATCCATACGCACACAAAATGCTTGTTTATTTTAGCTCAAAGGCTTATGTCTGTGCATCAACATCTATTTGCTGCACTGTAGAGTTTAGATGTTCATTTCTTTTTAACAGTGGAAGCTTCTTCCTGGCTCTGGGACAAAAGGGTTTAAAAAATATGCCCTCCTCTTTTAGTTCCAACACCAATTGGAACAGCGCGGCACAAAGAATCAGTGACTGCACACACAACAGCCTGGGGCCTGGGGCCTAGGGCCCCCTGAATGACACCATCCAGCTTTGCTTGGAAGGATGAACATGATAAGCACCCTATACAGGAAGCTCATGCATTTGTCGCATATACACGATTGCTGAGTAAACCATACCAATCTTAATTGCTTTAAGGAGGATAGCTTTTGTCCAGATTGTATTTTGTCTGGTGCACGCTCGGTAAGTCTAACACTAGCCGACATAATTACAATCTGATTTTATGAGATTTGACAGAGATATACGCACCTGAACTTGGTGGATTGGATTTCTTAAGCTACATTTCATAGCAGCCAATTGATGAGATTTCGGTGCACACACTCATTATGGAGACATTTTTTAATACATTACTACAGGTGAAAATGTGTCTGCAGTACTATCGGCCGATAAATGCGTTAAAATATAATATCGGAAATTATCAGGATCGTTTTTTTATTATCGGTATCGTTTTTTTGTTTGTTTGTTTTTTATTAAATCAACATAAAAAACACAAGATACACTTACAATTAGTGCACCAACCCAAAAAAACTCCCTCCCCCATTTACACTCATTCACACAAAAGGGTTGTTTCTTTCTGTTATTAATATTCTGGTTCCTACATTATATATCAATGTATATCAATACCGTCTGCAAGGGATACAGTCCGTAAGCACACATGATTGTGCGTGCTGCTAGTCCACTAATAGTACTAACCTTTAACAGTTAATTTTACTAATTTTCATTCATTACTAGTTTCTATGTAACTGTTCTTATGTTGTTTTACTTTCTTTTTTATTCAAGAAAATGTTTTTAATTTATTTATCTTATTTTATTTTATTAATATTTTTATAAAGTACCTTATCTTCACATGGTTGTCCAAATTAGGCATAATAATGCGTTAATTCCACGACCGTATATATCGGTGGATATCGGTATCGGTTGATATCGGTATCGGTAATTAAAGAGTTGGACAATATCGGAATATCGGATATCGGCAAAAAGCCATTATCGGACATCCCTAGTCTGCAGCCTAAAGAATCTTGTTGAAGTTATAATTATTGCTGCCAGTTCGTTACTTCTTGGGTATTTTAGTAGCAATATTTTCTTAAATAGTAGCCTCCACTTAAATAAACGCCACGCCTCAAGTAATTAGTGAGTGTGTCATCCACTTGATCAAATACACTCCACAAATAAAGGTACAAGACAAGAACATTTCTGTCTCTCAAAAGTACAATATTGGTCATTAAGAGGCCAGAATGTACTACCAAAAAGGGTATAAAGTTACATAGAATACAAATTGTGTACATGTGTGTAAACTAGGTATCACATGTTTTCATGTGTATGCAGAATATATTATGATCAGAATGTCAAAATACTGGGAGGAGGAGACACAAATATAATTATTTATCACTATACTGTGATTAATCAAGACTAACTGGATGCTGTTTCTGCGTCTTTAGTTAGCACATTTGGAGGGTGTGTGCAAACTGGCACAGTTATGCACAAATAGTGGTGAGAAAGAGGCAATCGTGGTGCAATGACAGATGATGGAGCGAGAATCCGTGGGCGGGTCACAATATTTGGACTGTCAGAAATAAAAATATTAGACTCATTGTCTATCCAGCAATTACATTGTATTGCTGTTGTATGACTTTGGAGGCAGACTTTGAGCCAGCAGACACCATGATTAAATTGATAGTGGCATTCATATAGAAAATATATATAAACATTGTTTATATCCGGGGTTCTTAACCTTTTTCACCTCACAGCCCAACTTTTCCACTACAGACGGGTCCGGAAACACATTTTTTTGGTGACCCTCAAGGGGAACTTGCGGCCCTGGCCCTATGGTTAAAAAACATTGAACTATATGAAAAATAGTTATTGAAACATGCAGTTTCTTGCACCTGGATCATTCCAGCGCACCATGGCACTTAAAACTGTCGGTTCCGTTGTTGATAACACTGGAGCATGGCTTCAAATAGCCCAGAAAAGGTAGTGCAAATTGTAGTTGTGTGCTGCATGTTCCACAACATAAACAAAACTGCAAAGATTGGAGCACGATGCCATGGATGTGCAGTCAATGAGTGTCTCCGTTTTCAAGCAAAACAAGTATTTAAGTAATGTCGTCTACTCCACTTTGTAATTGTTATCAATTGCACACAGTTTTAGTAAATCACAGTGCACACAGTTTTATTGTGTGCTCACACCATTTTGCACTTGTTATATGGATCTTAATAGATCTCAGTAAATGGTAAATGGCTTATACTTTTATAGTGCTTTTCTACCTTAGTATTTCTTACTGGAGGCAATAATAATGTGTATTAGTTTAGGAAGTTTTTTTTCTTAAATGTGTTATTTCACAATATGCTTTGTGTGGCGCAGAACTGGACTGTAACATACTGAGATTGTAGTAACATTTTGATGAACTTTACATTTGTGTACCTACTGTTAGTGCCCTGAGCTACATATGGCAAATGTATTTGTAAGCTTATCTGCTCTGTGACAAAAAAAAAGGTCACTCTCACGGGCAAAACTTTAGGTGAAGACACATTATGTTCTATCTGCATGTTTCAAGAGGACCGACTGGATGCTTTGAATTAAAAAGAAATATAATGAAAAATTCAGTCTGGTTCGATGGTTCCACATATTTTGCGTCAGAAACAGAATTGAATCTTGTAAAATATTTAGGCCTGAGTGCATAACTTTGGCATGCTCTTTGGTAAATTAATTTATTTCCGCCACATGAACTTACAAAGCAGGACGTAGAACAGCTTTTCAATTTGGTCTCAGAAGCCGAGATAACCTTTGTATGATTCTCATCCGTTTGCCTCGAAGGTCTTGCTTGTGTGTGAACACAGCTGTATATTTTACCCTACGCCCTGAGAGCACAACTGCAAAGACGACGTATCGTTAATGAGCCACAATCAGACTAACAGTAAGCACCGACTCTCCTTTCCAATGCAGATACAAGCTGCCTGTGACCCCCCCAATTTCACTTAGTTGCACACCATTGGCTCATTAAGCGTAGTTTGTGCAGCTGTCTGCGTTATGCGGAGACCATTAGGGATCCCATGAAGCCCAACTTCCTGTAATTGTGTCGGATGCTCAGGAAAATTTTGTAAGAGATTCAAGGCACATTCACACTAGGGCTGTGACAATTAGTCAACAAAAATCTGTCATAAAATTCATTTGTTGATAATAGTCGTCATCACTGATGTCAAGCGTAGTCCGCGGTTAAAGCCTAAACCCTAAACACTTCAAATATAATGGCAATCTGTCATGCGGAAGCATTTGAAGCATATGAAGCATCTTGGACATCTTGATGATGCAGTCTTTGACTCTCCTCGCTAAGATAGTTACTGTCATGTCTGTGTGATCATGTTTTGTTTTAGTCATGTTCGGTTTTGTTTTTGGACTCTTTGTGCACTTTTGTTTGTTTTGTCACCATAGCAACCCATTCGTTTTCACCTGTCATGTCACGCACCTGTTTCACGTTTTGAGTCACGCACCTGTTTTCACTGATCATGTCACTGCTATTTAAGCCGGTCTGTTTCTGTTGTTCGTCCTAGTGACATTATACTTTCATACCATGCTTCTTCTGATACCCCTGCTACCTCGTTTTGTCTTCATGCTACCATAGTTCCATGCCAAGTAAGTTTTTGTTTATTGTTCATAGTTTCTGCCTTTGTGCAAGTTTTGCTTCATTAGTCAAGTTTGTTCTTCGCCATTGTGCGCACCTTTTTTTGCTTCCTTTTTGTAGTCTGTTAGTGTTAAAATAAAAATAAGTACTTACATTCACGTCTTGTCCGCGCCAACTTTCCTTTGCATCCCGGGAAAACAAACCCCAAGGACCACGTATTGATAGTTACAAAGAGACAAACATTTTAGTCAGCTGAAATTACAGTAAATTGAGTCGACTAAAATATAAAGTATAAACGATAAGGTCGCTTTAAAGTCTTTCTGCGAGCACCTTTATTTAGACTACCTGCACAGCGTTTGTTTACCACAAAAGTAGCATGGTCATAAGATCAGGAATGATGTAGTTAGTCATTTTGTTTGCTCCACAGGTCAAAGTCAATAAATATCTTTCAGGCACTTTAAAAAAAAAAATGTTATGCTACATTTTGGGTAAAGTAGTAATGTATGTGTGTTGTGAAATGGAGTTCTGGTTTGTTTACGAGACGCGGGAGATCCGGAAGCAACAAATACACATACAGTAGCTTTAACTTACAGTTGTGTAGCTCGTAATGTCACGATGACTCGGCTGTTGATGGCATCATATAGCGTCAAAAATTAAATGTGTCCTCTTTACTTTACAATTGTACACATATTACGATGTGGACCATGGTAAATCCACACATTATTTATTTTTGATGTGAGGAATTCAACCTTCTCTTTTCCCAAGGAAAATCATCTGATTGGCTCTCCTTTGTAACTAACTGCTCGCCCCTCTTCCATATGTACGCTGTTAAAGAGCTTTGATTGGATATATTCTGAACTTGTCTCACCCATCTACAAGACAAACTTAAATACGATTGGATTTCGTTTCTGTCAACATTATTGTCTCGTTTTTATTAGTCCCCGAAAATGACAGTTCATTTTGTTATAGTCTTAGTCGACATGCATTTAGTTTTTAATCTTTATTGTCTTATTTTCATCAGGGAAAATAGGTTGTTGACAACAACTAAAATGAAAATTATCAACAAAATTAACACTGAATTTTAGCCAAAGTCCGCCAGCTAAACTTTATTTATGTGTTTGAGTGCAGGTTTCTAGAATAAAGAAAAATTGGGCGGTGTGAACCGTGACATTGCAAATTCCTGGAGGGACTGAATATAAGGCTCCACTTATTAAAATGTGCTAGCTTGATGCTAATTTACATTGGATTTACAATATACAAGTTGGCCCTGCGATGAGGTGGCGACTTGTCCAGGGTGTACCCCGCCTACCGCCCGAGTGCAGCTAAGATGGGCTCCAGTATTAGCGATGTTATATAGCGATATCAACACCTCCACATTTGGTGATAAAAACCACAACAGAGATGCACGTTGCAACCAATCAGCTGATGTGTAATAAGTACAATACTTACAGTTAAAACACTTTTTAGAACGCATTGAAAGACTACATTCTGCCTAATGGCAAAGACTAACTGAGCAACACACCGTAGCCTATACACTACTGCCATCTAACGTCTAACGAATTGCAACTGCATGTATCTACTAATACTTGGAAATTACACTCAGAAAAGTAAGTACAACCACTGGACAGCCACGTTATCACTGTCAGCTCACTGTTGAATTAAAAATAATAATTTTATCATCAAAGAAATTAACATTTACCGGTACTGGTATCGATTTCCAGGGTACCAGGAATTGGTACCGTGTTGGTTCAAATGTGAAAGGTATGCATACCTCTAAATAGGAGCCACACCTTGGGATAGGCAGATTGGCAACACTAAATTGACCCTAATGTATGAATGTGAGTGTTAATGTTTGACTGTCTATCTGTGTTGGGCCTGAGATGAGGTGGCGATCTGCTCGGGGTGTACGCTACCTTCCCCCCGAGTGCAGCTGGGAAAGGCTCCAGCCACGCCGCGACCCCAGAAGGAACAAGCGGTAGAAAATGGATGGATGGATGGATGAATAGATGTATGCTCCATAATCTGATTAGTCAACTACCGTAATCGGTAGTTGACTATTAAAATAGTTGTTAGTCGCAGGCCTAATTCACACCTTAATAACATGAATGCAAAGTGCTCAAAAATGGACGTGAACAATCTCATTCCACCTGCACCGTGAGGCAGGAGACAAAGAGAGATATGAATTCTCTGTCCCTTTACCTGCCTTTTCTTCCTCCCACAGTGCGCTCAGCCGTCCCACGCAATACACCCACACACTCGCCCTGCAATCCTCACAATGACAGTTATTTCACACGTTTTATCCTGTGCACTCTAAACGTTCCTCACGCTGTTGCCTGCCATGCCGTAAATCATTCGGCCGTCACATCTGTTTTGGGTTTTTTCATCAGCTGACATCTTCATACATTCACATTTTTAGTCGCTTCTTTAGATCCATCTTTTTCTGTTAGTCTCCCATTACCTTTACCATCCCTCCATTATACTGTGAACTCTTATAACCTCTACAAACACTCCAAAAGGGTAAAAGCAGCACTCGTTCATAGACTCTTTACATCAGCTATTATCTGTCTCACAATGATCTCCTCTCATCCTCCCACATCATCACTGTGAAAGAGCTGAGCTTGGAGAGCCAACGTCAACATGTGGGCTCTAATATTTGATGAAGAAGACAATTTTGTCACTCACATGGTCTCGTCGTTCTGAAACTCCAGCTTTCCGCAAACTTCGTCGTAGTCCTCACCGGCCCTGGCGGTGCCCTCGACCGTGTGGTAAGGCACCGCTACTTTCCCCCTTGCTCCGGACGTCCGGTGAACCTTGACCTGCATGTTTCCGACGCTCTCACTGATCCTGGTGGAGCTGCTCTCAAACGTGAAGATGCCGGCGTGGTCGTCGTCATAGATGGTGACAGTGGCGGTATGAGCGCTGCCCAGAGCGGCTTTGGGCGGGGTGTGGGAGGCGTTGCCCACCATGCTGTTGCTGGAGGAGATGGAGCGCGGCTCCAGGACGGACACCTCAGCTCGGTGCACTATTCGGGGGTTGCTGAGGCGCACGTAGAAGTGCTCGTCCTCCTCGAAAATGTCGTCGTCGATAACGCCGACAGTGAACTCTTTTGTGGTCTCGCCGGGCTTGAAGACCAAAGTCCCCTCGGCGAACTCATAATCTGAGCCGGCGTTGGCGGTTCCATCCTCCGTGCGGTAGTCCACCTGTGTGGGAGCAAATATGAGAAATGATTTACCTGCTGGGGTCGTAACAAAACACTAAATTATTAAAATTTTCCTCGCACCTTCACTGTACAGCCGCTCTCTCCTCCATGGCGGCTTACTGAGAGCTTCAAGGAGCCACAGTTCTCAAAGCACTGGTAGAGGGAGGGGTCAAATTGCAGGTAGATGGTGTTGGGGTCCTCTTCTTGTCCGGTGGCCTCATGGCAGCTCACCACTTTCCTGGCCTGGTCAGCAGCATGTTTTTTCAGGATGTTTCCAGCTCCGATCATCATGCGTGTGGCTTGGATGCGGTAGAAGGCCCGACTCTTCTGTTGTTGCACCAGGACTTGGTAGTTGGCCATCTCAATCAGCTGCTCCATGTCCTTCTCTGGATGCCTCTGCTTCAGATCTTTCAGAGTGCGAGCCATCTCCCTCCTGGCTTCCTCTTCCTGGTCTTGTTCCGCACTCGTCCCTCCGCCTTCCTCCACCCCCTCCAACATGCCATCCAGAGCCTCCTTAGGATGAGTATGGGAGTTGCCTCCCTGGCCGTCCATCTCCAAGTCCATTTTGGTGAACATGGCATCCCCCTCCGATTCGATGATGATGCCCCGATTCTTGTCGGCGCGATAACGTCTGTTGACGTACTTGTAGAAGAGCAGGCGGCGATCGGCGATCCAAGCTTGTAGCACACAGAGTGGGAAGAAGAGAAAGGTGAGGACTGCCTCCCAGACCTCCACCTCTCCAGGGGAGAACACGGACAGAATGAGGTACAGCCAGATGTAGGCAAAGATGCTCCAGGCGGCGGTGACAAAAAATACTCTCAAGTGCTTTATCTTGCGAGTCTCATTTTCTGGCACCACATAGACGCAGAGAGCTATGATGATAAACATGTTGAACGCCGCACTGCCCACGATGGTACTCGGTCCAAGAGATCCCGATTCAAAGTTATGACCTACCACCTCAATGACAGACAGCAGGATTTCTGGGGCTGAGGAGCCTAACGCCATTAAAGTCAGGTTGGACACAGTCTCGTTCCAAATTCGTACCGTCGTGGTTGTTGTCTCTCCATTGGGCTTCTTGATGGTGATCTCCTTTTCCTGGGATGTGATGACCTCAATGGACGACATGAAGCGGTCCGCGATGATAGACATGCCAAGAAACATGTATATGAGCGCTGCAAAGTAAACAATGGCACGAGCAACCTTATCACCCACCACGGGGTTCTGTGGATTCCACATGGGAAGCACGACGCCGTCAGAGCAGTTATCTTCGCTAGAGCAGTTTCTCGGTGAGCTGCCAGGGTCTTCATGGCCAGAACTGCCTTGGGACACGTGGGTAAAGCCCGGAAGCAGGAGCAGCAGGATTGAGATGAGCACACAAGGAGTGAAAGATGGCGTGGTCTTAGAGAGTAACATGGTGCAACGACAATCTTTGCTTTTCCTCTCAGTTCAATCCATGTGGAGGTTTAGTTCATGGGACTTCTGCAAGAAAACAAGTGACAAAGATAGTCAGTTTGTGCAATATGAGCACACTCACTAATAGGGAGGGGTACCTTTAACATTTGAATCAATGGGACCTGGTCCTGGTAATTGATACTGTTACTCAATGTTACTGATTTTTGGTACTTCTGTGTGTAATAAAATCTCAGTATTTTATTTAACATTTAACAGTAAGCTGATAATGTTAACTGTGCTGTCCAGTTGTTATATCTTGTTTTCTTACAATTCTGAGCATCATTTGAAAGTATTATAAAATAGACTTTGCATGCAGTTGAAATTCCAAGACATGAGATGGTAGTACTGTTTGTACTATGGTGTATTGCCTAGACTAGTCTTTGCCATTTAGATAAATATATTCTTTTGTTAAGCCCTTCAACATGTTTATAATGTAAGTATTGAATTTATTACACACCAACTGTTGAAATGTTCATTTTAGCTGTAGACACTAAATTTGGACGTGTTGAAATCACTCGGAAAAATTGTTCATGTCAATCTAATGTAAATTAGTATCGAGCGAGTGCATTTTGAAAAGTGGAGCCTTATTACAGGCTTGAGTTTTTTTTCTATCAGGCATACTTGCTTTTTTGGGATGGAAAATTGCAACATTACCTAAACACAGTTTGGCTGAATCCGCTGTGAGTGCTGCTTGAGTGATTGTTTGCCTGCCAAGTGTTTGAGCCGGCTGAGTCTGGAGTGACGTTAAAATATGGCGTTGTTTGATTTTCAGTGAATTGACACTCAGGACCGCCAAATTTCGCCTATAAAAGTACCAAAGTCGGTACCCATTGCTACTCACTAAAAAACGTCTTCCAGCAGGGGCCGCATACAAAAAAATGTAAGCATGTGGGGGCCATTTTGATACATTTTGTATACTACATATACTAACACCAATACAATGTACTGTAGGTCAATAAATACTAAACTATCTGAACAAAACATCCACATCTTAACTTTGCATATTGTTATGTTCTGGTGTTTGTCTGTACCCCAGGAGGCAGTTAAGTCAGGAAAGTGCAGGAAGAAGCCCTTTTTATTAGGTAAAGGTAGCATGCAGGTAACACCAAAAACAAAGATGTGTATTTGGGAAGTGCACAAAGAGTAATCAGGTGTATGAAGCACAATGCAAAATTATCCAGGACAGGGCCTGTATAAAGAAACATCTTGATTGGCAACTAGGGACAGGTGTGTCCTGATTGCCAATCAGGGACAGGTGAGGGACCCAGGGCTCAGACCATACATATTAATTACAATATTTATATTGTATCAATGCTAAAAAATCAGTCATTTCATATTGGTAGAGATTTGCAGCTGTAGTTTCGAGTGCTCTAAAATCTAGAGCACTCGTTCTCTTTTGTATGCAAATGACGTGGGATCCGATCGCTCGGCAGGTTTGGGCTCTGGAAAGTAGAAATATTGGCACCTTCTAATCGTTGAGTCATTGGCATTTAACTTCTCTGCCGTTGTCCCACTCCCACACATGCTGTATAATGTGGTAATTTTGTGTGAAGCCGAGCTGGAAATGTAACCCGCTGCACTTGCAGCAGGAAGAGAAAAAGTGACTTAGTGCGTAATGAAACGTCAGCTCCGACAAAAAGCCAAAAATAAAAACCGAGTGAAAACAAGAAAGACAATACAGTGGATGGCGAACATTCACTGGCCATTTTCCATAAGGATGGAATCAGCAGGAAGTTAGGCTTTCCTTCTCATGCATATGAGCATTTATTCAATATATATATATATATATATATATATATATATATATATATATATATATATATATATATATATATATATATATATATATATATATATATATATATATATATATATATATATATATATATATATATATATATATATATATATATATATATATATATATATATATATATATATATATATATATTCATTTTATACATAAATACATACATACATACTGTACATACATACATACATACATACATACATATATATATATATATATATATATATATATATATATATATATATATATATATATATATATATATATATATATATATATATATATATTTATATGTATATATACATACATACATACATACAAACATATATATATATATATATATATATTTATTTATATATTGCCGTGATGTTACTTACGTCACGTCCAGCACACATCCCGCCCAGTGAATACACGTTGTGGTCAAGCTAGCTATGTTATCAATGGTTACTCGGCACCATTTAGCCTTTCTTGAAGAAAAAATGCCCTATGCTTGTGTTTTCGGCTGTATGAATCGTTCAAATTGCTAAAAAGATAAACGTTTCTTCAGAGTTCCTTGAGAGGTAATTAAAAAGGGAGTACAAGTGCAAGGTTTACGAAATGACGAGAAAAGCAGCACACACTCCACTACAAGGGATCACAGTTAAAGTATGCATGAGTACGCAGTGATCACTTCATTTATGGTTTGTTTGATACACTTTTAACGTTTATTATTCCCCA
The DNA here is from genome assembly GCF_033978685.3 of Nerophis lumbriciformis. Lineage (NCBI taxonomy): Eukaryota > Metazoa > Chordata > Actinopteri > Syngnathiformes > Syngnathidae > Nerophis > Nerophis lumbriciformis. Next base: position 30,130,969 of record NC_084556.2, read on the forward strand.
TTTAAGTATTATTGTGACGATCTGTCACATTCATACATGCCCCTAAAGCTGACCAACACGCCGGACTGTAGTCAGCTGGAGGCGTGTCTTAATTAAATTAAACAATGGATGTCTGCTAACTTCTTGCAACTCAACGCCAAGAAAACGGAAATGCTGATTATCGGTCCTGCTAAACACAGACATTTATTTATTAATACCATCTTAACATTTGACAACCAAACAATTACACAAGGCGGCTCAATAAAGAATCTGGGTATTATCTTCGACCCAACTCTCTCGTTTGAGTCACACATTAAGAGTGTAACTAAAACGGCCTTCTTTCATCTCCGTAATATCACTAAAATCCATTCTATTTTATCCACTAGCGACGCTGAGATCATTATTCATGCGTTCGTTACGTCTCGTCTCGATTACTGTAATGTATTATTTTCGGGTCTCCCTATGTCTAGCATTAAAAGATTACAATTGGTACAAAATGCGGCTGCTAGACTTTTGACAAGAACAAGAAAGTTGGATCATATTACGCCTATACTGGCTCACCTGCACTGGCTTCCTGTGCACTAAAGATGTGATTTTAAGGTTTTACTACTTACGTATAAAATACTACACGGTCTAGCTCCAGCCTATCTTGTCGGTTGTATTGTACCATATGTCCCGGCAAGAAATCTGCGTTCAAAGAACTCCGGCTTATTAGTGATTCCCAGAGGCCAAAAAAAGTCTGCGGGCTATAGAGCGTTTTCTATTCGGGCTCCAGTACTAGGGAATGCCCTCCCGGTAACAATTAGAGATGCTACCTCAGTAGAAGGATTTAAGTCCCATCTTAAAACTCATTTGTATACTCTAGCCTTTAAATAGAACCCCCTTTTAGACCAGTTGATCTGCCGTTTCTTTTCTTTTCTCCTCTGCTCCCCTCTCCCTTGTGGGGGGGTTACCCACATATGCGGTCCTCTCTAAGGTTTCTCATAGTCATTCACATCGACGTCCCACTGGGGTGAGTTTTTCCTTGCCCTTATGTGGGCTCTGTACCGAGGATGTCGTTGTGGCTTGTGCAGCCCTTTGAGACACTTGTGATTTAGGGCTGTATAAATAAACATTGATTGATTGATTGATTGATTCACGTCGGGTTGTGTTTCCTTGGTTGGTGTTTGTTTCCTGTCAGCGCTCTTGTTTTAGTTCCATTTCCTGCTTGACTCCCTGAGTGCTGTTTCCCCTCACCTGCTGCTGATTGGCAGCCTGGCCACACCTGTTGTCAATCAGCTGGCTGCTATTTATGCCTGCCTCGCCCTCCGGTCAGGGCTCGATGATTGGTTTCCTGGTATCCTGTTTGCTGTCTCCTGTTATCCTGGTTCCTGGTTCCTGTTTTTCCTGCATTTCCTTTGGACATTAAAGTCATGTTTTTTTGCGCTACGCCTGCCATCTCTGCATCTTGATGTTCACCACCAACAAATCATGACAATTATCTTGATATTGTTTGTATTTCTTAAACACGTTTGCTACGAGTGTTTCGAAAAGCACCAACACGGCGAGTCCAAATAAAAGAAAGCGCGTCATGCTTGTAGCGACAGAAGGATCAAATGCAAAGTACAAAAAAACGTACATGTTTGTTGACATCTTGGTTTTGCCGTTGTCCAGTTTTGTCATTGACTTCTTTTAAAGTCAATTGATATGGATAGCGTGTAAACTTTCTTAGTCGCAAGTGAAAAGGAGTGATTAAAGAGAGAAGGAGAGTGTTATTGCAGCTGGAAATAATTTAAGTAATTTTTTTGCAGTTTTTAGCTTCCTTAGTCGCAAGTGAAAGGGGGTAATTAAGGCGAGTAGGGGAGTGTTATTGCAGATGGAAATAATCTATCCGTTACAAGACATTTCTATTGCAAATGTCGATCCAATATCAGAGAACTGGATGAAATCTTACCTTGAGGATAGAGAACAGGTGCTCGAGGTAAACGGATCACTGTCCTCTCCCCTCAAGGTGAGCTGTGGTGTCCCACAGGGGAACATTCTGGGACCATTGTTATTCTTGATTTACATTAACGACATGAAATCAGCATGTAACAGCAATTTGTTCCTGTTCGCGGACTATTCTGCGATCCTGGCCTCGGACAGGGACGAATTGATGGTTGAAACTGCACTCGGCACCGAACTAAGTAATCTCTGTCTCTGGCTTTCCGATAACAAACTGTCACTACACCTGGGTAAAAGAGAGTCCATCCTATTTGGGTCCAAGCACAACCTAGGTAAATCCCCAGGCTTTACGATTAAAGCAGGTGATACCATAATCACCAGCAAAGACAAGGTAATTTACCTAGGTTGTATATTGGACAACACTCTCTCGGGTGAAAAAATGGCATTAAAAGCAATCACCAAGATCAATAATAAAACTAGATTTTTGGGCAGGATTTCTGCGTTCATCAACAGGGATACGCTTAAGACCCTTGCCGGTGCCCTCATACAGTGTCATTTTGACTACGCCTGCACCTCATGGTTCACCAGTATCCCCAAGCCACTAAAAACAAAACTGCAAACATCCCAAAACAAGCTGGTGAGACTCCTGCTCAACCTCCCGTACAGGACTCACCTAACTCAAGCCCACTTTACCAAATTGGGATGGCTTAGAGTTGAGGAAAGAGTACACCAAATCGCAAAGTGCCTGGTATTCAAAATACTCAGAGAAACTGTCCCCAAGTACCTGTCGAACTATTTCACCAAAGTAAGTGGTGCTCACAGGTCCTACACGAGAGGGAGTTCCTCAGACCTCGTCCCCCCCAAATTCAAGACTCTCATGGGAAAAAATGCATTCTACTATTTTGCCACCACACAGTGGAATGCACTACCAACAGACCTTCAAATTCGAACTTCCCTACTAAATTTTAAAACTGCCATAAAATCATGGCTCAGCTCAACCTCTACCTGATCTGAACCAAAATTGATCCCCAGCAACTCTTTGAAGCATCAAACAGGTTTATATGTGGTTATAGTGTATATATATTTTCTCATTCTGTTTTGCACACTCCTGGAGTCAACATGTGCATAGTCATGTACATAGTGTCATGTACATAGTGTTTGACACCGCAAATTAAATTAAATAAATTCAGTAAGAAATAAGAAATTAAAATTGATCAACAACATTCCTCAGGAGCGCAACATATAAAATATTTTAATCTACAAAACAAAAAGGAATGAAACAATTTGTCCTGATTGTTTATTTTTAGTTTAAATGACGCTGTCAGGATTAATGGCCGCAATGAGCACGTTTTGTCGTGTACAGCAAGTAGGGTTTGAAGCATGATACTGATAAAGCATGGTGCCCGGCATCACACCCTGACATACCCCCCCCCCCCCCCCGTATTTAAAAGGAAATGTGCTAAGAGGAGCGAATCTGTGTCGACACAATGCTCAAAATCTAGTAAGACTTGTACATGTTTAACTTCTTGGTTTTTCCATCGCCCAATTTTGTCATTTACTTCTTTTAAGAACTCTATTGAACTACCTTGTTAGCTTCCTTAATCGAGAGTGAATAATGGTAATAAAAGATGAAAGGGGAGTGGTATTGCAGCTGGAAGTAATCTATCAGTTACAAGTAATTTTTAATGCAAATGTTGATGGAAATCAGAAAATAATTTGTTCTCAATCATAGCTTTTTACGCTCCGTGAGGTTAGATGTTTTCTATGAGGGTGCACGTCATGCTAGGAGGAGCAAGTGCGTCGACACGAGTGTCAAAACAAGTGAAGAGTATGAAAAACGCGTACGTGTTTGTTGACATCTTGGTTTTGCCGTTGCCCACTTTTGTCATTTACTTATTTTAAACTCTATTTAACTAGCTTGTTAGCTTCCTTTGTCGTGTGTGAACGACGTTAATTAAAGAGAGAGGGGGAGTGTTACTGCAGCTAGAACCAATCTAGTTGAAAATGTTGATTCAAAATTAGACAAGGCGTTAGCAATCATAGCTTTTTACACTCTGTGAGGTTAGATGTTTTTCTCCTTCTTTTAAAGTCTATTGATCAAGATGATTAAAATAGATTTCACATTTTCAAGTTCATATTAGGGTTGTACGGTATACCGGTATTAGTATAGTAGCGCGATACTAATGAATCATTCTTGGTACGATACCATTTTCTGGCATCACAACATCTTCTTTCGTTTTTTTAAAATGTACATTATGTTTATAAACTCAGGAAATATGTCCCTGGACACATGAGGACTTTGAATATGACCAATGTATGATCCTGTAACGACTTGGTATCGGATTGATACCCAAATTTGTGGTATCATCCAAAACTAATGTAAAGTATCAAACAACAGAAGAATAAGTGATTATTACATTTTAACAGAAGTGTAGATAGAACATGTTAACAGAGAAAATAAGCAGATATTAACAGTAAATGAACAAGTAGATTAATAATTCATTTTCTACCACTTGTCCTTAATAATGTTGACAAAATAATAGAATGATAAATGACACAATATGTTACTGCATATGTCAGCAGACAAATTAGGAGTCTTTGTTTGTTTACTTACTACTAAAATACAAGTTGTCTTGTATGTTCACCATTTTATTTAAGGACAAACTTGCAATAAGAAACATATGTTTAATGTACCCTAAGATTTTTTGTTAAAATAAAGTCAATAATGCAATTTTTTGTGGTTCTCTTTATTTAGAAAAGTACCGATGGTACCAAAAAGTATCGAAATAATTTTAGTACCGGTACCAAAATATTGGTATTTTTATAACACTAGTTTATATCAATAAAGAAAATATATGCTAACCAAAATAAGAAGACAAAAAAAAGTACTCCAGTTTCCTATTATAGATTACACTATAATTAAGTGACACATTTGTCATATGTGATCACTACACTATATTTTAAGATAATCAAAAAAAATTTACCAGATAATATTACGTAATTAACTATGTCATAGAAAACATATTCACGCTGGATTCTTTCTGCAGCAAAATGGCCATTTGAACAGCTTGGCTGAATAATTCAGAGTGGAGAGGCGATGCCACACAGAGGCTTCACATAAGCGTCATCAATATGAACCGGGAGAGAAAACAGCACGCCAGGGAAGGTGTAACCTGATGCGCCTGATCAAAATTTTAAGACTGCTTCAAAAATAGGTTGCCTGCTTGCCGCCGAGGGGATGTGACGATGCCTGAGCTGCACCATGTGCTCTCATTGACATGCAGCGGGGAAGAGACGTAAACACCATCGCTGACCCGTCAGCGCACGTTTTGGCAGTACGGTCACATGCATTTTAAGGTGAGGCGGCGCAGTCGCACAAATGAAAGACACATGCCCTTTTTGTGGGATGTGACAAATACACATTTATGCTCAGCTGCTGTGGTAGATCAGCAAATTGACCTCTGGCTTGGACGATGTGAGGCTTTAAAGACATTATCAAGTGTGAAGAAAATGCAGCAATTCATACCTGGATTTTCGATATCAACCACACAATCATTTCACCGAATTGAATGCCATTTTTTGGCATGAAGTAACGCACACATGTTGTGTGGGCGATGTTTCTAGGGTAAACGAAGCACACCAACTGGTGGGAATATACTTGAGGAGAGACATGGCACGTATCATGAATAGCCAACAAGGTAGTGTAAGTTGTCATTATAATAATTATCGCATTGTTTTGAGTGTTTATAATGATTGAAAATGTATTTCACTTAGGCCAAATGTTAAACTTAAGGCTTGAGGGGCCACCTCATTTTATGTGGCCTGTAAAATCCTGGAAGTGTGTGGCAATAAAAAATTTTGACCCAAAAAATGTGATTTTATTTGATGAAAAAAATAATTTTGTTATTGAAACCTTTTTTTGAAATCAATTTGACAATCCCAGCAGGCACAAGACATTGACACAATGTTGATTATACATACATGTCCTTTAAAATGGACTTTGAAATAACGTTGCTAAAAAGTTGTATTGTTAATGTCTAATGTTGGATCCACGTTGTTGGGAAATGACCACATTTCTATGGTCAAATCAACGTCACAACCTGACATTGAATAAACGTTGTCAAAAAGCATGTTGTTTCAACGTTGTATTTGTGTTGTAAAATATTGGTTGGAAAATGACTCAAATTCAATGGTCAAATCAACGTCAGAACCCAACATTGATTAAACGTTGTCACAAAGCATTTTGTTCCAACGTCATCCAAGGTTTGAGCTGCACAACATCAGAACCTAATTCAAAAAAATGTCAACGTTGTTTTTACGTCCTTTGCCTGCTGGGATAGCTGAACCCTTAATATCTGAAAAACGATTTGTCCATCGGTTTGTTGGCATACAATATGATAATAAATGAAAGGTAGTTCATATTATTATTACATGGCAAATACAGTCATCCCTCGCCACATCGCACTTTAAACATCGCAGATTTTTATTTACCGGTAATGCATATTCCACAATTTTTTGGTCCTCAATTGAGCGTTACAAGCAGAAAAATGCCCAAATGAAGTAAAACTATCAATACTACAGCACTATTGGTCACTTGAGGACACCAAACCAATCAGAGCGAGCTGTTCAGTATCGTGGCCACTGATTGGCCCAGCCTCAGCCAGCACTACTATTTTGGAGTAAAATAGTGTTAAGGGTGCTATTTTATTATTGGAGGGCTCAGTTAAAACACATATTTGATATGTCATTAAACATATTTTGTTATGCTGTAGCTATGATGAATGATTCGTAATGAATGATTCCTACTTTTCGGAATTTAAATCATCGCGGTCATGTGATGAACAAAAGACGACAGTATATGGTTTCGCAACTCTGCCTGCAAAGCAACTATATACTGTATATATACATACATATATATATATACATACATATATATATATATATATATATATATATATATATATATATATATATATATATATATATATATATATATATATATATGTGTGTATATATACAGTACAGGCCAAAAGTTTGGACACACCTTCTCATTCAATGCGTTTTCTTTACTTTCATGACTATTTACATTGTAGATTGTCACTGAAGGCATCCAAATTATGAATGAACACATGTGGAGTTATGTACTTAACAAAAAACAGGTGAAATAACTGAAAACATGTTTTATATTTGTCACAACGAGGCGGTTTTCGCAACTTACTGCGAGAATTGTTCTCCCAGGACGCAAACGGACTTTTCCGGACAACCGTAGCAGGTAGGAACATATTTATTCTACAAAACTCAAAAGGGTACAAAAAAAAAAACAGAAAACAACCTGAAGGTGAGCATGCCTCACGCATGGGAAAGCTAAGGCAAAAAAAACTTAGGACATGAAACATGAAAGTCGCTAACTGTGGCATAAATAAACAAAACTTACTTGGCAAAGCACGAGCAGCATGAACAAAGTAATCGCATGACACAAGCATGAAAAGAGCATGACAAGAGCATGAAACAATCATGAACAGAGCAGTGTCACCAGCCCGACTAACTGGCAACGACAGGCTTAAATAATAGTCTCTCTTGATTAGAGACAGGTGTGACCCGAACGCATGAGGCAGGTGAAACTAATGAGTCGCCATGGTGACTAAACAAACAAGGGAGCGCAAACAGGAACTAAAAGAGTCCAAAAACTAACAGAAAATAACAAAACATAATCCAGACCACAGATCATGACAATATTCTAGTTTCTTCAAAATAGCCACACTTTGCTCTGATTACTGCTTTGCACACTCTTGGCATTCTCTCGATGAGCTTGAATTGAATGAGAAGGTGTGTCCAAACTTTTGGCCTGTACCTATACATATATATATATATATATATATGACACACCTTCTCATTCAATGCGTTTTCATGGTATGTATGTATATATATATATATATATATATATATATATATATATATATATATATATATATATATATATATATATATATATGTAAAGCCTATACATATATCATCCATCCATCCTATGCCGCATATATACGAGTACATAATATTACAATAAAATAATGGATATATATAATAAAACAAATATTATAATTGGTTATTAAGAGTATGTGAATGTTCAACTCCTATTTTGTTTACTTCCGTGACAACCTCCTTAAGATTTTGTATTTATTCAGAAATATCAAGCAGCTAAAATGTGCCAAACATGGATAAGTGAGGCGAAAGGGTTCTGCATTTTTCCCATTTTCCCTTGTAATGGATTTAAATGGGTGTCATTTTGACTTTTTATGCTACTTGGATCTTTAAAAAAAATTTTTTTTACAAAGTTCAATGAGCAGGTTGTGGTATGTGTGACCATGTCTGTTGAATTTTTGTACTGACTGGTTTACTTTTTTTCTGCACTGTGACTCGGGAAGGTTGTTTGAAATGGGTCATATAAGTACATGCTGCACTTTATCAGGTTAAAGGTACAATTAAAAGCAGAGTTACTACCACTGGCCACCATAAATTGAAAAGGATTGCTCCTGGTCGGATTGTTTATTGAATTGGTACCGTTGCGTGGGTCAAATTGAAGACGCTGGTGGGCCAAATTTTGGACACCCCTGATTTACAGTAATTTACTGTGAAATATCTTTACAGCAATTTGCTGTAACTTGTACTTTTGCCGTTAATTACAATAAAGTTACAACTAAATGCAGTAACTTCACAGTTGTAATTTGTTTTTGATTACTCTCTCGTTTGAACAGCATACCGCCCCTTACTGTACCAGAGTGTGCAACTTCGTCCACTGAACCCCTGAAGAGACAAATCAGTTTGAATTTGCAGTCATTTGTTGTGATTTTACTGTGAAATAACAGTTAATTGCTGTGAAATATATGGATATCATTTTTTTTATAGGTATTTGTTGTAATGATACAGTACATTTAGATCACAATATTTTACTGTGAAAAAACTGTTAAATGCTGTAAAATCCTGATATATGTTTACAGTGTACATCAGAGGTCCCCAAACTTTTTGAAACCAAGAGCTACTTCTTGGGTACTGATTAATGCTAAGGGCTACCAGTTTGATACACACTTAAATAAATTACCAGAAATAGCCAATTTGCTCAATTTACCTTTAACTCTATGTTATTATTAATAATTAACTATATTTATCTTTGTGGAAACACTGATCATCTTAATGATTTCTCACAATAAATATATATAGAAACAGATAAATATCAATATGCAACACTATATTTTTATATTTTCTCTAAGTGCACATTTTTCAAATTGAACATTTTCAAATGATCACTTCTAAGACAGTCTTGTGAAATCACAATATCCCATTTTAACTAGCTAGCCACTAACATTTTTTATCAAATCATGAATTACATTTCACCATGTTTGTACAAATAATAACTCATGTAAAATACAAAAGTCAACTCTCAAATGTTTTAATAAATCATGTCACACTTTGAACTGGACACCAAATCTGTTATCTGTTTCTTTGTCAGTTAGTGAAGACCAAGTCTTTAAAATATTTTCTTGGATTTTCAAATTCTATTTGAGTTTTGTCTCTCTTAGAATTAAAAATGTCGAGCAAAGCGAGACCAGTTTGCTGGTAAATAAATACAATTTAAAAAATAGAGGCAGCTCACTGGTAAGTGCTGCTATTTGAGCTATTTTTAGAACAGGCCAGCGGGCTACTCATCTGGTCCTTACGGGCTACCTGGTGCCCGCGGGCACCGCGTTGGTGACCCCTGGTGTACATTGATAATTGACCATTTGAGTATGGCAACGTCTTGCCAGACAGACTATGTATAGGATAATAACAGTTATGGATATTTATATCGCTCAATGCAGAAAAGGGAAAAATCCAACAAATGTCTCTCTACATTGGACAATTTTACTCACGTTGTTGAGTCTTCAGCGGTTGAATGACGTACTTTTCATTTCTGCCTGCAGAAATGATCATTTTAGATAAAGTTGTTTAGATTAGAGGCAGACACTTAAACAGAGCATAGATGCATGATGGAAAAAGTGAATGATGAGCATGCATTAGAGACTAATTGATGCAGCAACACAATGTACTCACAATAAGACCAACATCTGCTTGTGCTGGTTCTAGCATGCAGAAGAGAAGATCCACTGATGCTGCCTTGCTTGCGCTTATGTGTGGGAATCACCCCCACACTCTTTTTTTTTTTTTTTTTTTTTTTTTTTTTACATAAAACTTAACACATCCGGTCGGGTTAATCTTGATGGAAAAAAAGCTTCCATGCTCCACAGCGGGAGGAAAAATAAATACATAGAAATATTACACATGCACGCATGTGATCTGCATTTGTGGTGCGTAAAATCGGAGTCTCCTCGTTCCAATTCCACCAAAGTGTCCTCCTAGGAAGCCACTGTGTTTGCATCCAGCACATCTACTGAGACCCCCCTCTTGTGAGCGCAGGATAAGGCAACATGGACGAGAGGATGCTGATGGACCGAGAACATCGCGTCACAAGGACCAGGACAAGATGGATATGGAGCATGCGGGGATGGTGCATGTAAGAAAGGGAGAGGAGTGTGTGTGTGTGTGTGTGTGTGTGTGTGTGTGTGTGTGCGTGCGTGTGTGTACAAAAAAAAGCAAGTCTTACAGTAGCGGTGGACAGATTTGGCAGAAGAGGCGCGCAGCGAGAAGGAGGAGAAGCAGCAACACTGCAGTGGAGACAAGGGAGGACCTCCTGACTGCGCATTAGGAGTCCACGATGAACGACTCTTTTACTCCCTTTTGTTTGACATCATCACTCAGCATCACCTGTTGTCATCCTCCACCAGACACAGCATTAGGTACACCTGCACAGTCCAGCCATTCTTTAGATCGTTTCATTTGTAACCATTTTTTTTAGTGGCAGAACATTATATAGAAGGCAGGTTTTATGGCTAATTTGACTTTCTGTAAGGTGAAACTAAAATATCAGAAACATCTCGCAAAATGGTTTTTACCTGCTGTGTAAATTTTTTTTTAAAGAAAACAGATGTAAAAAAAACTCAATCGCCAGGCGACGCAGCTACCAATTATTTTAGTAATGAAATAATCGATCAATTAGTTGTATTCGATTAGTTGAGTAATCAGATCAAAAACACGAAATAGCCTTAATGCGTAATTTATGGAAAATAGTTTAAACCAGGGGTACCCAAACTGTTTGACTCAGTGGCCGCAGTGGGTACATTTTGGCCGGGGGCCGGGCTGCATATATATATATATATATATATATATATATATATATATATATATATATATATATATATATATATATATATATATATATATATATATATATATACTACATCGTGGGACACCCAAAGATTTACAGCCCTAATATATATATATATGTATATATATATATATATATATATATATATATATATATATACATATATATATATATATATATATATATATATATATATATATATATATTTATATACATATATGTATATATATGTATGTGTATGTATATATATATATATATATATATGTGTATATATATATATATATATATATATATATATATATATATATATATATATATATATATATATATATATATATATATATATATATATGTATATATACTGTATATGCGTGTTTTTCAATCACTGTGCCGTGAGATACAGTCTGGTGTGGCGTGGGAGATGATCTAGTTTCACCTATTTTGGTTAAAAATATTTTTTGCAAACCAGTAATTATAGTTTGCAAATGATGTGTTGTTGTTGAGTGTCGGTGCTGTCTAGAGCTCGGCAGAGTAACCGTGTAATACTCTTTCATATCAGTAGGTGGCAGCCGGTAGCTAATTGCTTTGTAGATGTCGGTAACAGTGGGAGGCAGTGTGCAGGTAAAAAGGTGCCCCTGAGAAAAGGCATTGAAGCTTAAGGATGGCTATGCAGACAAAACTAAAACTGAACTGGCTACAAAGTAAACAAAAACAGAATGCTGAACGACAGCAACGATTTACTGTGGAGCAAATATGGCCACAATGTACACCGGAACATGACATGACAATCAACAATGAACTACAACAACTGAAATATTCTTGATTGCTAAAACAAAGTAGATGCGGGAAATATCGCTCAAAGGAAGACATAAAACTGCTGCAGGAAAGTACCAAAAAAAGAGAAAAAAGCCACCAAAATAGGAGCGCAAGACAAGAATTAAAACACTACACACAGGAAAACAGCAAGAAACTCAAAATAAGTCACGGCGTGATGTGACAGGTCGTGACAGTCTCCATGGGGCCCTAAGCAAAATTTGATTTTGGGGCCCTCTATTTCTGCCAATAATATTGATTGATCATTCACACACCTACTATAAACTCATTGCGGCTCTGGCAGTGTTGTTTACATTATCCTATTGTCAGCCTGGCATGTCTTTACAAATGACATGTCATTTATAAAGATATGGGGGTGGCCCAGTTAAGAACATAAATAATACCAATGAATGAACGAATGATGTCCAGAGTGCCACATATGGTTCCTAATCTTAAAATGTAGAAAACATTCAGCTACAAGAGTGGCCTGGGGTTGAACAGTCCAAGTGATAAAGCTTTGTATTTACAGTAAAAGTGTCATCTTGTCTCATCAGTCTTGTACATATTAGTCTTTAATTACTAGTTTATATTTTTAGTTAATTGTTCATATTTAATGTTTACTTTGTACAAAGAGAGCGCAGTCTACTGAAGTTAAATTCCATGTGTGTTAAACATAACTGGACAATAAAGCTGATTCTGATTCACTTTATTATTTTTGGTAACAAAAACCTGAAACAGCAATGTGCAAAAATGTTGACCTAAAATTGTGTTTTTGTACAATAATATATCTTTGATCATTTAGAAATCATCAGTCAGACTCGTACATGCAAAAAATAAAAAATAAATTTTTTTTGTTAATTGCTTTTGGGGGCCCCCTGGTGGCCGCGGGGCCCTAAGCAAGCGCTTAGTACGCATATGCCTTGGGCCGGCTCTGGTGACAGTACACCTACTTTGAGACAAGAGCTATATCAAAGCATGGTCGGTTATGGTTTAAAGTCATATCCAACAATTGCGACAACGACTTTTTACTGTCAACTGAGTTTCGTTTTAAAAAAAATTCTGCTGGTGGTGTGCTGCATATATATATATATATATATATATATATATATATATATATATATATATATATATATATATATATATATGTATATATATATATATATATATATATTTTTTTTTGTACAGGCCAAAAGTTTGGACACCTTCTTATTCAATGTGTTTTCTTTATTTTCATGACTATTTACATTGTAGATTGTCACTGAAGACATCAACACTATGAATGAACACATGTGGAGTTATGTACTTAACAAAAAAAGGTGACATAGCTAAAAACATGTTTAATATTCTAGTTTCTTCAAAATAGCCACCCTTTGCTCTGATTACTGTTTTGCACACTCTTGACTTTCTCTCGATGAGCTTCAAGAGGTAGTCACCTGAAATGGTTTTCACTTCATAGGTGTGCCTTATCAGGGTTGATTAGTGGAATTTATTGCTATATCAATGGGGTTGGGATCATCAGTTGTGTTGTGAATGAGAAGGTGTGTCCAAACTTTTGGTCTGTACTATATATATATATATATATATATATATATATATATATATATATATATATATATATATATATATATATATATATATATATATATATATATATATATACATATACACATATATATATATATATATATATATATATATATATATATATATATATATATATATATATATATATATTTATTTATTATATTATTTATTTATTTTTTGACGGAAAGAGCGCGCACTTGCCGATGGGAAAATGCATTTTTAGACAATATGATTTGCCTGACGGCTAGGAGACACCGAGAGTAACAAGCGGTAGAAAATGGATTAGAAAGGACAGATGTAAAAAAATAATAATACAAAAGCTATATATGGTTTGGGGACCACTGGTTTAAACAGTCCAAACTCATTACAACATGTTCTGCTTACCATAACCTGCATTCTTCTTTTTTTTTAATAAATGCACATCATCATAATGGAAATTGCACTTTTAACAATTAAAAGACAAAAACACTCCGCAGTTCACCTGCCACACAGATCACACCACGGCTCTCACGTGTGCTCCGTTGTGGAAACAATAACCACGTTTTTAAAGTTCCGGGCACTCCACACATCCAAATGTTATACATTTTTATTAGCTACACTCATTAAAGAATTAATCGAAGAAACAGAATATAAATCAAACTTCTAATCAAATTAATTGATTTGGTTGATTAAGTCAATTAATTATTGCAGCCCTATTTGTATTTCTTGAATTACTTCTAAATAGAAAAATCGGTACCATTGTTATTTTTACGGCAGAATTTTGGCATAAAATCTATCAACTCTTTTTTTATAGCAGTGCTTCACAATTATTTTCTGACATGACCCCCTTAGGTAAGAGAAAACTCTCCGTGACCCCCATGTTATTGAATTACTATTGACAACTTGATCATATGTATGTATTGATCTGTGTTAGTTATACTCTTTATATATCTTCCTTTTTCATTTTATTCCTTGAACAAACATCTCTATCTCTTCGCCTCTGTTAGCTCAGTACTTGTGTTCCTGTACTTACTACCTCTACTGGGTAGAACAGGGAAGCCTGTTGATTAAATTGAGTGCTGCTACTACCTCGCTTGTGTATCATTTTAACATGAATACTAGAGTAGAAGTCTTTAACATTTAACAAGGACCCCAAAAATTGTACTTTGATACCCAAATATTTGCTGTAGAGATTGGTCTTAAAATTGTGTTTGTACAGTGGTACCTCAACTTAAAAAACTTGGAGTTATAAGCATCCTCATCATTAGTTGGTGCAGCAAAAGCCCTGTTTGTTTTTTGTTTTTCGAGGAGCTTTGGCAAGTACCAACTAAATAGATATAAATGAATTTCATTGGGATAAGTTGATATGAAAGTGTTTTGAGTTAAGAGCTCCGTTAGGCTGCTAAGTTGAAGTATTACTGTATTTTTAATTAAACTGCTCCTAAATTGTGCAATGATAAATTATTTAAATAATACAGTATATCGCAGCTAATAGCTAGCTGGTGATTCCAGTGCTAATTACTTGCTATCTTAAATGCTAACAGGAATATAATAATATCACATTATTTATTTATGTTTTTTTTTAATAATAATAACTGGGATTTATATAGCGCTTTTCTAAGTACCCAAAGTCGCTTTACATGTAGAACCCATCAATCATTCACACCTGGTGGTGGTAAGCTACTTTCATAGCCACAGCTGCCCTGGGGTAGACTGACGGACTGACTGACATTTTAAATTTAAACCTTCAACATACAGTTAGTATGGTGGCCATGCCTCTGCCATTTCTAAACCACACTATGCGGTGTTGGATCACTGTTCACAGGTGAAGACATTTACATTTGTGGAAAACTTGCAGGGAAAAATATAAAAGTTTTTTTTTTAAATAAAGTCCAATCAACCAAATATTTTCTGCAGTACCTCTAAGGACCACCTGTGTAAACACAAATACTAAAAAAAATCCTCTCAGGGGGTCCCAACCCACTGTTTGAAACACATTTTTTTACAGAATGTTTTTATATGTTCACCTATTCCGCCATCCTAGTCACTGCCGCTGTGTCCTTGGGCTGGACACTACGCCCACATTGCCTTCTGGGTTGCCCACTTATGGAAGCTTTACCGACCGAGAATCTGAACCAGGACGAGCCAGATCCAGTCCCTGAGCGCTGCACCATGCCTGCCCACTGCTTCTCCTGGGTCAAATGCAGAGACTAGATTTCGCTGTACATAAATTGTACAAGTAACAACAAAGATCTTCTTCAAAGTGCGACCCAGGGACCACTTGAGGTCAGCAACAAAAAAAAAACAAAAAAAAGGAAAAATTGAGCAAAAAGAGAAATGCAAATTATTAAATACTTTTATTTGAATAAGCGTAGTATTTATTATAGACTTTTTACAGAATCAAAATGCTCCCCACATCCTTACATTTTTCAGTATGTGTAAATAAAATGTTTGCGCCCAGCTGTGTTAAATCCTGAAGTCAATAACAACACAAACCATTAGCTTTTACTGCTCGCAACAAGGGGAATCACTTGATGAAGTAAATACAAGATTGCAAGCAGGAGGTCACTTGAGGTTCTTATCGAATGAATTATTTAATAAATTGCAACTAATATATCATTTATACATCATTCAGAAGGTGCGTGCATTGGGCTTATACCTATTTAAAAAAATGTTTAAGCCGTTTAAGCCCACTGCTCATGTTTTATTGGTCCTGAGCATGTTCAGTAACAAAATAATTTGTTATTAATGAGTGATATTATTAGATATTACGCTAAATTGCTTTGTCACCTATCAGACAAAGCCAAGATGAGGATGTTTTGTTCAGACACTTACTCAGTTTTATTCACATATTTAATTTTAAATGTTTTATTATTTCTCTTATACCGCTATAATATAAACCCTACTTTTTAATCTTATTGTATCCCTGACAAAACCCAGCATTTTTTCAATCATATCGGTTCTTTTTGGATTGTGCAGGTGTGATATGGGTATCCTTAATTATGTGCATTGTGTGGCTTGGATTGAAGTTAATTCCTTATATTTCGGCAACTATTTAGATAAGTATAGTAGTACATCTTCTCAAGGGACAACACTAGAGAAATATACCTCACATATATTCTTATCATGAAAAAGTATGTGATCGCCCTTCCCGATTAATGCCTTTTAATGCCGATCAAATCTGAATGATTTTTTTATTTTTTTATTTTATTTTACTTTATTTATGTTTAGTACCCCGGCTGACAAGCGGCTAGCAGCTATTTGTGTGTCTCCATACACAGTGTGGAGCTGCTCTTCAAAGTTAATATTAATCACCTCCATTACGGAAAATAAACTGCAATTCTTTGCATTCTCAGCATCATTATCATGTACCATCATCCTAAGTATCATTATCATGTACCATTATCACTGCAGGACGAGGCTAAATATGTTACACACTAAAAGGGAGCCAGGAGCAGGCGTGCTAATGGCTAAACTAGTTTTAAACAACACCAAGTGCTTAGTAAAGGAACCAAGTTACAGCAGAAATTAAGCAGATATTAACAGGAAATAAATATAACAGATGTACAAGAGTTAGAGAGAGGATAATAAAACAACTGTTGCTGTGATAGCATTGTCACAGTCAGTACACGACACAAAAGAGGTGGGTGGCTCGATCTATAAATTATTATCGATACCAAAGGTAGTATTAGTATATGATTGATACTATAGTGATTAGGCAATATTTATTTTTGGGCAAATTCATTTTTTATTTTTTGTTTCATAATTCCCAGGACACAGGAGGATTTTGAATGCAAAAACCAAATGATTTTTATGAGTACTAGATCATAGTTTTTGCTTTTCTTTAGTTATTGTGTACTATTAATTTTGTTTTGATCAAACAATTGTATGTACAAACCCCGTTTCCATATGAGTTGGGAAACTGTGTTAGATGTAAATATAAACGGAATACAATGATTTGCAAATGCTTTTCAACCCATATTCAATTGAATGCACTACAAAGACAAGATATTTGATGTTCAAATTCATAAACTTTTTTTTTTTGCAAATAATAATTAACTTAAAATTTCATGGCTGCAACACGTGCCAAAGTAGTTGGGAAAAGACATGTTCACCACTGTGTTACATGGCCTTTCCTTTTAACAACACTCAGTAAACGTTTGGGAACTGAGGAGACACATTTTTTAAGCTTCTCAGGTGGAATTCTTTCCCATTCTTGCTTGATGTACAGCTTAAGTTGTTCAACAGTCCGGGGGTCTCCGATGTGGTATTTTAGGCTTCATAATGCGCCACACATTTTCAATGGGAGACAGGTCTGGACTACAGGCAGGCCAGTGTAGTACCCGCTCTCTTTTACTATAAAGCCACGTTGATGTAACACGTGGCTTGGCATTAAGCAGGGGCGTCCATGGTTGCTTGGATGACAACATATGTTGCTCCAAAACCTGTATGTACCTTTCAGCATTAATGGCGTCTTCACAGATGTGTAAGTTACCCATGTCTTGGGCACTAATACACCCCCATTCCATCACAGATGCTGGCTTTTCAACTTTGCGCCTACAACAATCCGGATGGTTCTTTTCCTCTTTGGTCCGGAGGACACGACGTCCACAGTTTCCAAAAACAATTTGAAATGTGGACTCGTCAGACCACAGAACACTTTTCCACTTTGTATCAGTCCATCTTAGATGAGCTCAGGCCCAGCAAAGCCGACGGCGTTTCTGGGTTTTGTGCATACTTGCCAACCCTCCCGGATTTTCCGGGAGACTCCCGAAATTCAGCGCCTCTCCCGAAAATCTCTCGGGATAAATTTTCTCCCGAAATTCAGGCGGAGCTGGAGGCCACGCCCCCTCCAGCTCCATGCGGACCTAAGTCCGCTTTCCCACAATATAAAGAACGTCTACAGTAAAGCAGTCCGTCTGCCGTAAACAGCAATGTTGTGACACTCTTAAACAGGACAATACTGTCATCTAGTGCATTTGATGAAAGCACTTTTGTGCGTGCCACACAGCAATGCATAATCAGAGCATGGTTAGAAACATAGTGACAGAGAATAGAACAAGGATGGACAATTCAACCCTTAACTCAACAATGAGTAGATGAGTGTTATGTGTGTGTATATGTGTAAATAAATGATCACTGAAATTCAAGTATTTGTTTTATTTATATATATATATATATTAGAGATGCGCGGTTTGCGGGCACAACCGCGGAGTCCGCGGATTATCCGCGGATCGGGCAGATGAAATTTAAAAAAATTAGATTTTATCCGCGGGTCGGGTCGGGTCGGGTCGGGCGGTTGAAATAAAAAAAAATTAGATTTTAAATAGATTCAGGCGGGTGGCAGTTAAACCAATTCGGAAATATATATACATAGTTAAATGTTGTTACCCACATACGAAAAACGAGCAGGAACCTGCTGCATATGCCACAACAGAAGAAAAAAAAAGAAAAGAGATGGACACTTTTACGGAGCGGAGAAGGGACGCCTCGCCGGGGTCCGGGACCGAGGCCCCTTCCCCCGAGAGGGCCCCACCGGGAGCCGTAGCTGAGGCGATCCGCGAGAAGGGCCCGACGCACGTCCAGGGTCACCACCGCGCCCACCGCACCGACACCCCGCCTCGTCCGCCTTCGCCGCGGCCGGCGTCACGCGCAGCAGGTAAGCAGCTTACCTGCCCGCCACCCCCGTGGCCGGGGGCTCGTAACAGGGGTCACTCCGCGCGCTCCGCCCGCGCAGCTTACCTGCCCGCCACCCCTGTTGCCGGGGGCGCGTAACAGGGGTCACTCCGCGCGCAGTGCGCTCACGAAAGGGGTGGGGCTCACCCTGGTTGATATAGACAGCAGGACGGTGGCCATGGACGTCGGAACCCGCTAAGGAGTGTGTAACAACCCACCTGCCGAATCAACTAGCCCTGAAAATGGATGGCGCTGGAGCGTTGGGCCCATACCCGGCCGTCGCCGGCAGCGAGACGCGCTTGGAGGTGCGCTCAGCGCGGCTCCCATATGATTGCGCACTGGTGTGCGTCTGGGTCGTGACAGCGTGGCACGCGAATGTCTGTGCTGCATTGGATCAGTCTCCTTTCTTTAACAGGCAAAAGCTTTATAACCTCACTAATGCCTTGCATCGTCTATATTAGATATATAACAACGGGCGGGTGCGGGCGGATGCGGTTCTGATCAAATGTTACATCGGGTGGATGGCGGATGGTTGACGACTTTCTGATGCGGTTGCGGATGAAATAATTGCCTATCCGCGCATCTCTAATATATATATATATATATATATATATATATATATATATATATATAGCTAGAATTCACTGAAAGTCAATTATTTCTTATATATATATATATATATATATATATATATATATATATATATATATATATATATATATATATATATATATATATATATATATATCCATCCATCCATCCATCCATCCATTTTCTACCGCTTATTCCCTTTGGGGTCGCGGGGATATATATATATATATATATATATATATATATATATATATATATATATATATATATATGAAATACTTGACTTGGTGAATTCTAGCTGTAAATATACTCCTCCCCTCTTAACCACGCCCCCAACCACGCTCCCGCCCCAACCACGCCCCCCGCAACCCCCGAAATTGGAGGTCTCAAGGTTGGCAAGTATGACTTACACATAAACATGCTTTACAAGGACACACTTACACTTAAACATGCTTTATAAGGACACACTTACACATAAACATGTTTTATAAGGACACACTTACACTTAAACATGCTTTATAAGGACACACTTACACTTAAACATGCTTTATGAAGACATAATGACACATAAATATGCTTTATAAAAAACACACTTATGCATAAACATGCTTTATAAGGACACACGTACACATAAAAATGCTTTATAAAGACATAATGATACAAATATGCTTTTTAAAAAAACACTTACAAATAAATATGCTTTATGAGGACACACTTACACATAAATATGCTTTATAAAGACATAATGACACAAATATGCTTTTTAAAGACACACTTACACATAAATATGCTTTATGAGGACACACTTACACATAAATATGCTTTATAAAGACATAATGACACAAATATGCTTTTTAAAGACACACTTACACATAAATATGCTTTATGAGGACACACTTACACATAAATATGCTTTATAAGGACATAACACATAAATATGCTTTATAAGGACATAACACATAAATATGCTTCATAAGGACATAACACATACATATGCTTTATAAGGACATAACACATAAATATGCTTTATAAAGACATAATACATAAATATGCTTTATAAGGACATAATGACACAAAAATATGCTTTTTAAGGACATAACACATAAATATGCTTCATAAGGACATAACACATACATATGCTTTATAAGGACATAACACATAAATATGCTTCATAAGGACATAACACATACATATGCTTTATAAGGACATAACACATAAATATGCTTTATAAAGACATAATACATAAATATGCTTTATAAGGACATAACACATAAATATGCTTTATAATGACATAACACATAAATATGCTTTATAAAGACATAATGACACACAAATATGCTTCATAAGGACATAACACATAAATATGCTTTATAAAGACACACTTACACATAAATATGCTTTATAAGGACACACTTACGCATGAATATGCTTTATAAGGACATAATGACACATAAATATGCTTTATAAAGACATAATGACACATAAATATGCTTTATAAGGACATAACACATAAATATGCTTTATAAGGACACACTTGCACATAAATATGCTTTATAAGGATATAATGACACATAAATATGCTTTAGAGACATAATGACACATAAATATGCTTTATAAGGATATAATGACACATAAATATGCTTTAGAGACATAATGACACATAAATATGCTTTATAAGGATATAATGACACATAACTATGCTTTATAAAGACATAATGACACATAAATATGCTTAAAAAGGACATAATGACACACAAATATGCTTTATAAAGACATGATGTGACACATATGCTTTATAACGACACAATGACACATAAATATGCTTTTTGAAGACACATTGACACATACATTTTCCTTTTAAAGACATAATTACACAAATATGCTTTTTAAAGACACACACATAAATATGCTTTATAAAGACATAATGACACATAAATATGCTTTATAAAGATATAATGACACATAAATATGCTTTATAAGGACATCATGACACACAAATATGCTTTATAAAGACATAATGACACATAAATATGCTTTATAAGGACATAATGACACATAAATACGCTTTTTAAAGACATAATCTGACACATATGCTTTATAAATACACAATGACGCATAAATATGCTTTATAAGGACATAATGACACATAAATATGCTTTATAAAGACATAATGACACATAAATATGCTTTATAAGGACATAATGACACACAAATATGCTTCATAAAGACATAATGACACATAAATATGCTTTATAAGGACATAATGACACATAAATACACTTTTTAAAGACATAATGTGACACATATGCTTTATAAAGACATAATGACACATAACTATGCTTTTTGAAGACACATTGACACATAAATATGCTTTTTAAAGACATAATTACACAAATATGCTTTTTAAAGACATAATTACACAAATATGCTTTTTAAAGACACACATAAATATGCTTTATAAAGACATACTTCAATCTAATCCAATCCACTTTATTTATATAGCACATTTAAACAACAAAATATTTCCAAAGTGCTGCACAACAATATTAAAAACAATATTCAAATATTATCCTTAGCTCCACCAATGACTGAGTAAAAACAAAAAATAAATACATATAAAACAAAACAATATAAAATAAATATGATTAAAAATTATTTTAAAGGGTAAAACCAATTAAAACAGTAAATAGAAATCAAAATTTTAAAAACACAGAGGACAACAGAAGACCACACAACTCACGTAGTGTTAAAAGCCAAAGAATAAAAGTGGGTCTTAAGACGAGACTTAAAACACTCCACTGTGGGAGCAGTTCGAACATGGAGGGGCAGAGTGTTCCAGAGCTTAGGGCCGACCACAGAGAAGGCCCTGTCTCCCCTGGTTTTAAGTCTGGTCTTGGGCACCATACATATGCTTTTTAAAGACATAATGACACATAAATATGCTTTATAAAAACACACGCATAAATATTATTTTTAAAAACATACTTACTCATTATTTATGCTTTATAAGGACACACTTACACACATGCTTTTTAAAGACATAATGACACAAATATGCTTTTTTAAACACTTACGCACAAATATGCTTTATAAGGACATAATGACACAAAAATATGCTTTATAAGGACATACTTACACGTTAATATGCTTCATAAGGACATCGAGACACATAAATATGCTTTATAAAAACACACTTACGCATAAATATGCTTTTTAAAAACATACTTACACATTATTTATGCTTTTTAAGAACACACACATAAATATGCTTTATAAGGACATAACACATAAATATGCTTTATAAGGACACACACATAAATATGCTTTATAAGGACACACTTACACATAAATATGCTTTATAAGGACACACTTACACATAAATATGCTCCCAACTTCTCGGCGGTGATGCATCATTTAAATAAATAGCTGTTGGCATAAATAAAGTGCAGCTTTTCAAATAACAATAATAATAACAAAATTAATAATCATTATTTTGCAAAAATCACCTGGATAACAGTCAGCGCTGGAAAACAGAAACAAACGTAATTGACCTTTGCTTTGAAATGAATAGTATTTGTGCAGTACTACATACTTGGGGTCATGTGGGGTTAAAATGAATAGTATTTGTACATACAGTACTACATACTTGGGGTCATGTGGGGTTAAAATGAATAGTATTTGTACATAAAGTACTACATACTTGGGGTCATGTGGGGTTAAAATGAATAGTATTTGTATATAAAGTACTACATACTTGGGGTCATGTGGAGTGAAATGAATAGTCCATCCATCCATCCATCCATCCATCCATCCATCCATCAATCTTCTTCCACTTATCCGAGGTCGGGTCGCGGGGGAAGCAGCCTAAGCAGGGAAGCCCAGACTTCCCTCTCCCCAGCCACTTCGTCCAGCTCTTCCTGTGGGACCCCGAGGCGTTCCCAGGCCAGCCGGGAGACATAGTCTTCCCAACGTGTCCTGGGTCTTCCCCGCGGCCTCCTACCGGTCGGACGTGCCCTAAACACCTCCCTAGGGAGGCGTTCGGGTGGCATCCTGACCAGATGCCCGAACCACCTCATCTGGCTCCTCTCGATGTGGAGGAGCAGCGGCTTTACTTTGAGCTCCTCCCGGATGGCAGAGCTTCTCACCCTATGTCTAAGGGAGAGC
Organism: Nerophis lumbriciformis; assembly: GCF_033978685.3. NCBI lineage: Eukaryota > Metazoa > Chordata > Actinopteri > Syngnathiformes > Syngnathidae > Nerophis > Nerophis lumbriciformis. The sequence continues at coordinate 30,154,931 of NC_084556.2, forward strand.
CCCGCCACCTGGCGGAGGAAACTCATCAGCCGCTTATACCCGTGATCTTGTCCTTTCGGTCATAACCCAA